>NC_135807.1:120741326-120963719 GCF_964213995.1 Mustelus asterias | reverse complement strand
CCAATCAACGCTCAAGTGAGCGTTAAATGGCAGTGGGTCTGTAAGAGTCGGACTCTCAGGATGTTGGGATCTGAGCACTCTCCATTCCTTAAGATTCTACCTGTGCTTTCAAACTGCCCACAGTTGCAGGATCTGGCCCAAAGGAATTCAATAAAAATGTGGAATTAATGTCTCAGGATGACTCTGAAACAATTGTCAATTGTCATAAAAACCCTTTCGGGAAGGAAATCTGCCATTCTTGCCTGTTCTGGCCTACATGTGACTCCAGATCCACAGCAACATGGTTGACTCTTAAATGCCCTCTGAAATGGCCACGCAAGCCGCTCAGTTCAATTAGGGTTGGACGTCCATATCCATTGAATGAATAGGGAAAAGAAAAGGCAATACTAAACTGACTGAGTCTGTTCTGAAAGCATTATCTTCCTTCAGTGCAACATTTTGTTTTATTCATTCACGGGATGTGGGCATCGCTGGCTGGCCAGCATTTATTGCCCATTCCCTAGCTGCCCTTGAGAAAGCGGTTATGAACTGCCTTCTTGAATTGCTGCAGTCCATGTGCTGTGGGTTGACCCACAATGCCATTAGGGATGTGTCAAGCCTCTTGAGTGTTGTTGGAGCTGCACCCATCCAGGCAAGTGGGGAGTATTCCATCACACTCCTGACTTGTGCTTTGTAGATGGTGGACAGGCTTTGGGGAGTCAGGAGGTGAGTTACTCGCCGCAGTATTCCTAGCCTCTGACCTGCTCTTGTGGCCACTGTGCTTATGTGGTGAGTCCAGTTGAGTTTCTGGTCAATGGTAACCACAAGGATATTAACAGTGGGGGATTCAGTGATAGTTACACCATTGAATGCCAGGGGGTGGTCTGTCTCTTATTGATGATGGTCATTGCTGGCATTTGTGTGGCATGAATGTTACTTTATAATCACAATATTCTATTAATTAAAATAATACCATACAGCGACATTTCTACACTTGTTTACGGGTTGGTTAACTGTTAATAATGCAGGAAGAGGAGAGTACTGAGGTCTTGTAAGTCAGTTGAACACTGACAGAATGCCATCAATGATGCAGCACGTTAAAAAGCCTTCTTGAATATAAATTGCCTGCATTCCATGATGACACACAAGTTGGCGTCAGACCTCTGGTTAAAATGCCAAAGTGCGAAGCCACTTCTCTGATAGGGAAAGGCAGGTCTCGACTTGGAGAACTGGCAGAGGGAAGTGAACGGACAAGTGTGCAGAGTGAGGATTCCAAGTCTCCGCTGGGACCCTGCTTCACCAAGGTTAAGGATGTATGTAAAGTGTCATCAAGCTGCCCTGGAACAGATTGATAAAAGCTGATGCATTGCTGAGACCCTGCCACTATGACAAATGTAGGCGCTTTTAAATAGCTGCAGTAATTACTTTGGAAAAGGCAGTCGCTAACTCCCCAAGAAAAATGACAAAGAGCAATTGAAATGAATTTCTAAAATATTAATATTATGTTTTAAAGTCAGGCTGCTGTATAAATTATCGGTTACAATACTTGCATTAAGTGACAGTAAAAACAGGGTAAAATTACAATGATGCATGTCTATATATAAAACATGCATTACATGGATAAATAAATTACTGCACAACATTGGCGTCAAAATTACTGGAAGGTGCAATTTTCATTTGCTGCTGAAGGATAATAAGGTAGAGTATGGTCAGACACAAAAACAGAAAAATGCTGGAAAATCTCAGCAGCTCTGACAGCATCTGTAGCGAGAGAATAGAGCCAATGTTTCAAGTCTGGATGACCCTTCATCGGAGCTGACAACGGTTTGTATTAGAGTGTGGGGTCCATTCATTCCTTAGAATAGACTAAGACAGCACTGGTACTAAGTTGAATTTCTTTTCATGAACAGACCTTAAAATTAACATTACAGAAAGCGAAACTGAAAATAATTACTGGAGAGAGAGAGGTACTGGCTTTTGCCAGTCCTATACTGATTACAGCAGAACTCAGAATAGACTCTGAACAGGTCTCGAAAACAGACTTGACCCAAACTGAAAACATAGGGCTAAAACTACAATATATGTGATTTGTTATCTGTATTATTGAAATTGCTCGGCACATGCTGTCTCTAGCTGCATAAACAACTTGCAGATGCTGTTTATGAAAAACTTTGTTTTGTCTTATGAGAAAGGCTGTTTCTGCTTGCATTGTATTTTCAAAAAATGCAGTCAATTTTTCCTAGCTCACCCAGCATGCCTGCTGAGTCTTAAAATGTGATCAAGTTAGTTAATTTTTTAAGCTTAGCATTTAAATGTAATTGTAGAGGCAGAAATATCTTACAATGAAGTCTTTGCATAAATAAAGTAAACAGAGCTAAGTGCACATAGGATCCCTCAAATCCCTTAGAATGATCACAAGACTGCAGTAAAGGGGCAGTGCGGGGAGAGAGCACATTTCAGTTAAGGCACGTGCCAGTGCGTGGTTTTGCTGAACACAGGGCCAACCCCACTCTGACTCCTCTCGGCCTCCCTCGCAAAGTTCAAAATGAGTTTTGACTGCATTCTCATGGTTTAAATTAGAGTCTGCTGGTTGCACTGCTGAATATTAGGACAAATGGGTGCATTCTTTGGCAGCACCCTCCAGAGCAAAGGGTTGTGAAATAGAAAATGCTGCAAAACTCAAGGGCGGCACAGTGGCGCAGTGGCTAACACTGCTGCCTCACAGCGTCAGGGTCCCGGGTTCAATTCTGATCTCGGATCACTGCCTGTGTGGAATTTCGGAGCGCTGCTCCTTCGTCGTCAGGTAAGTCTTAACCTGACCTGATGCAGCGCTCCGAAAGCTAGTGGCTTTTGCTACCAAATAAACCTGTTGGACTTTAACCTGGTGTTGTGAGACTTCTTACTGTGTTTACCCCAGTCCAACGCCGGCATCTCCACATCATGTGTGGAATTTGCACATTCTCCTCGTGTCTGCGTAGGTTTCCTCCGGGTGTTCCAGTTTCCTCCCACACTCCAAAGATGTGCGGGTTAAGTTGATTGGCCATGCTAAATTGCCACTTAGTGTCAGGGGGTTAGCAGGTAAATAAGTGGGGTTACAGGGATGGGGCTTGGGTGGGATTGTGGTCAGTGCAGGCGCAATGGGCCAAATGGCCTCCTTCTGCACTGTAGGGATTCTATGATCTCACAGCAGCATCAGTGGTGAGAGAGAGAGTTAGCATTTTGAGTGTGTGGTTATGTTCAAAGATCATAGAATCATAGAATCCCTACAGAGCAGAAGAGCTCATTAGGCACACCGAGTCTCTGACAGAATATCTCACCCAGGCCCTGTCCCCTGTTTTATCCCCATAACCCTAAACATTTACCATGGCTCATTAATCTAACCTACACATTTTGGGACGCTAAGCGGCAATTTAGCAAGACCAATCCACCTAATCTGCACATCTTTAGATTGTGGGAGGAAATCGGAGCACCCGGAGGAAACCTACGCAGACACTGGGAGAACGTGCAAACCCCATACAGTCACCCAAGGCTGAAATTAAACTCGGGTCCCTGGAGCTGTGAGGCTGCAGTGCTAACCACTGTGCCACCGTGCTACCTGGATGTGCAGATTAGGTGGATTGGCCATGCTAGCTTGCCCCTCAGTGTCCAAAGATGTGCAGATTAGGTGGATAAATACACAGGGTTACGAGGATAGGGTGCAGGGGAGGGCCTGGATGGGATGCTGTTTTGGAGAGTCGGTGCAGACTGGATGGGCCAGATGACCTCTTTCTGCACTGCAGGGATTCTATGCAATCTATGTTATTGGGATAATGATGTTAATGACGATGTAAACATGACATCAGGGTCAGATGACCAAGAGAGTAAGATGCAGAATAGGCTGTGTTTGTGGAACCATTTACTCACAATGAGGTCTTTGTAAATAGTTCTTAATAAATAGTTTCAAGAAAAGCTATATAGTGTTGACCTGCAAGTTACTTAAAGATAAGTGAAACCTCATTAAAGCATGGTAATAGCACTCTCTTCCAAAATGCTAATTGGCGCCCTTTAGAATCCCATTTATCTTTTACAACATGGTCTCTTGCCTGAAAGAGGCAAGTTCACTCAGGACCCAACCCAAGATCCTGGCAGTCAATGCCCTGTGCAACGCAGTGACACCGTACAGGCTACCACTGCCCCAGTCACATTCGGCGACCTTAGATTCTGCCTCAGTGAATGTATAAATAGTTCAAATAAATTGCACACCGCACACATATCATCGTGTTTGTATTTCTGGAAAAGAAAAACACGAGGACACAATTGACTAATCCTGTGCTCCCAGATGGAATCTCTCCTTGAAGGGAGCATGGGGGCAGAGAATCAATAATGTCGCCCCAGCCTTCAAGCTGAGTCCCTTTGAGTGCAGTTACCCAGTGCTTGCGTGGGATCGATAAATCTACAATACACAATGCATCCCGCACAGTAACACAATAAATACTGTCTGCACAATGCATGCTTGCTGTTCATGTGGTATATTCTTAGCCAAAAATGTAGGGGCACTCCAGACTAAAAGATTTCAACTCCTGAAGCTTGGGAATCGGTACAATTAACTAAAAGTAAGGATATTAGAGGCTCCCTAAAGGTCAAATACTGAAGGTAGCGATGAAATTGATTTGCTACAGATGAGCTTTATAGCCTGTGTTTATATCATTAGGTGTGAGCTTACCACAAATGACCAAACTCATGTAATGATAGATATTATTTTTGGTCGGATAATTGCATCTTCTACGAAGAAGGACTTCAATCCATCTTTTTGAGTCAGCGGCTCACCAGCGGGTGACGGATTTTTCTTTGACGTTCTGTTCTGTCTACTTTTCTTCTTTAAGTGTCACCCTCATGTCTGATCTTAGGTGACTGTGTGCATAATACTGCACAAATATTGGCTGCTATGTGCTGTTGCAGCTGCCAGTTTGATTGGCGTCCCTGTACAGTTCCTAATGCTACCCAACTGTAGACAGTCACAGCAGTCTCTGCCAGAGTCCCTGCCTTGAGCAATCTAAAATTAACCCCACTGCCCCGCTTTCTCCCTATAGCCCGTAACTTCCTCATTTCCAATTTATCTACAGTTGCCTTAGTAAAAACAACCAAATCTGCTGCAACTGCTCCCCGTGGAAAAGAATTCTGTGCTGTCACTGCGTAAGGACGCTTCTTCTCAGTAACAATTTTAAATGGGTGATTTTGTCATTGGCGGCCCAACTGAAAAATGTGATCTCTTCCTTTTAATTCAGTCAAAACACCTCAGGATTTTAAAAACCTGTATTCATTGTCTTAGCCTCTTCCCATCTTTTTAAGCACAGTTTGTTCTTATTGATGTGACTCGGGTAAATTTAAGTTTCTTTAGCTCACTCAGTGAGTTGTGAATCTTTGAAATCCTTTCCCCCTGAGAGCAGCGGATGCTCAGTCATTGAGTTTGTTCAAGGTTGAGGTAGATAGAAGGAACTCCAAGGAAATCAAAAGGAATGAGCCTCAGGTGGGGAAGTAGTCGAGGATTAGCACACGATCTTATTGAATGGTAGCTGCAGGTTCGAGGAGAGGGGCCGAGTGGCCTCATCCTGCTCCTATCTTTTATTATGGGGTTTATTCACTCTGGGCGTAAGCCCTGCAGTGGGGGTGGGAACCAGGAGAGTTTCCTGTCGCAGAGACCGGCGGGAATTCACAGAAGATACAGGATTCATTAATTATGCATTTGGGTGATTCCCACCATATTGTACGGTGGGACGGGCTGGATGATGCGCGCTCTGCCATCATGCCCAGGCGCCATATTTAAAATACATCTTTGACACGGACCCAAAGTGGAAGGGGGAGATGGCCTGGCAATCCCAGGGAGCTGCAGCCCCCAGATTCAGTGACTCATTTGTCAAAGTGCTGCTCAATGAAATGGAGGTCGGGGGGTGTGGGTGGGGGGTTGGATAGAAGGAGGAGGGTGAGCCATGTGTCTAACCTTGCATGGGAGGATGTCGCCAGGGTGGCCAGTGCCCACGGTCTTCACAGGAGGATTGTTCTGCAGTGCCGCAAATGGATGAATGATCTCACCATGTGCCGCCAGGGTAAGTGAATCCTTAACGGCTCACACACATACCTCACTGAATGGTAGAGGGGGCGTGAGCCTCAGTGGCAAGGGCACCATCTGTGTGGCCCATGCATAAAAGAGCTACTCAATGTGAGAAGGTGATGCCTCATAGCCCCACTGCAATCCATCCAGTTTGCAGCTGGACAGGCCACTATTTGTCCCTGACCCTTCCATGCAGTGAGCTCAGATGTTGTCTGGGAGTAGGGGAGGATCAGGTGCTAGAGGCACCAACTAATGACATGCACCATCCTTCAGTCACCACTTTGGAGGGCACTGCCCCAGAACCCTCCTGGACAACCCACAATGCATAAACCACATGGCACCCAATCCAATGGCTTATTTCTAAGACTAGAACATGAGAAAGATACCTGAAATCCAATTGCTCTCAGACCCTTCCTCTCTCTTAGTGCAGGAAAAGTTAAGGCATAGAGGAGAGAGAGAGAGAGGGAGTGAGAGAAAGAAAGAAAGAAGACCGAGGGCAGGGAACACCCGCCTGAACTGAGGAACCTTACAGAGCTCGAGGGGGGGGGCAGGGCAGCTGGTACGGGAGGAACCGGACTGAGCCTGTGTGGTTGGGTAGGTTGGCGAACAGCCTCCGTCCGGTAAGGATCCATCAGTAATGTAGTCACCTTGGAACCTAAGAGTCATGTCTTCCTCCTTGTTGGGGGCAGCTCATGCAGTCATTCACACTCTCTCCTGTCTTACTTAAAGGTAGTAACAGTTTTAACAACACCAGGTTAAAGTCCAACAGGTTTATTTGGTAGCAAATACCATTAGCTTTCGGAGCGCTGCTCCTTCGTCAGATGGAGCAGCGCTCCGAAAGCTAATGGTATTTGCTACCAAATAAACCTGTTGGACTTTAACCTGGTGTTGTTAAAACTGTTACCCTGTTTACCCCAGTCCAACGCCGGCATCTCCACACCATTACTTAAAGGTAGCAGCAGCAGGAGGGAACAGAAGAGGAGGAGACCCTGTCCAGCGGGCCCCCAGCCCACACAAGACCAAGGGCATTGGGGAGGAGGAAGAAAGTGCACCTGTAGAGCCACCACAGCAATCACCTGCACCCAGAGACATGTGCCTCAGTAGTTGTCGTGCACTCTGGTGGTCACCATACGGACGTGTGTCTGCAGCAGGGTTAGATAGAGTCAACCAAACTCACCAGCACTCACAACACCTCTGACACCTGAGTTGGATGATGAGTTTCTGGGATTGGCCCTGCAAGAGCTGGTGGAGATGCAGTGAGAGGTGGGGGATGATCGGTCAGAGATGGCTGAGACCCTGAACGGAATAGCACGTGAGGCAGAGGAGATAGTCTGCCTGCTCTCTGATAAAGTGGTTCTGACCTGTACGCAGATGGAGGTCTCCATGGGGAGGATTCTAAGTGTCAGATTCGTGTGAAAACTAGAGTAATTCTCGCTGTTGTTTTCAGTGGGAGTTCAGAGAAGAATCTCCCACACTCTGTGCACCCCCTGCAGAGGCCGCCAGCATGAATATCATTGAATTTCAGGGGACGGGACCTATTGCCGCTGGAGAGGCTGAAATCAGCGCGCTGAGCGGGCTACTGCGGATGTGCCGATCTGTCGGTGCCAAGATCGTGCATGCGCTGTGGCGCCGCTCTGATAGCCTCTCGATTGCTGGGCAGCTCGACGACCCCCACAATTTTCTGACCTTTTTTTTCAATGGTTGTTTCCGCCAAGCTGTTTGTTTTGCTTTAGTTCTCTCTGTTTTTCCTGCTCTATGTTCCAAGTATTAGAATCTTTTTTGTCCTTGGTAAATGTTATTCTAAAGGTTCTAGCAGCTGTCAGTCTCTGGTGATGGATCTTGAGCCCTATGTTGAAGTCGGCTTGCTTATTGGAAGTTATTTTTGTCATTTTGCACACAGTTCTGTTTCTAAAACCTTCCAGCAGCAACTTGCTGCTGTTTGGGTGAATGTTATGTTTCTGTACTTTGTGCCTGCCCTGACAGAGAGTTGGGGTAAGAGGAGCATTTTCAACTTGTAACTAGTGGAGTTCCACAGGGATCTGTGCTGGGCCCACAATGATTTACAGAGAACATTAGTGACTTGGTCAAGGGAAGTGAATGTACTATTGCCAAGTTTGAGGAAAGCAAGAAATAGATGGGAAGCAAGTGAATTATAGAATCATAGAATTCCTACAGTACAGAAGGAGGCCATTCGGCCCATCGAGCTTGCACCGACAACAAACCCACCCTATCCCCGTAACCCCACATATTTACCCTGCTAATCTCCCCGAAACTAGAGTCAATTTAGCATGGCCAATCCACCTAACTCGTAGATCTTTGGGCTGTGGGAGGAAACTGGAGTACCCGGAGGAAACCCACGCAGACACAGGGAAAATGTGCAAACTCCACATAGATAGTGACCCAAGCTGGGAATCGAACCCGGGTGCCCGGCGCTGTGAGGCAGCAGTGCTAACCACTGTGCCACCCATGGTGGGGAGGATACAGTGGAGGCGATTTTCCACCCTCGCTGCGCCTGGCGCTGATTGCACTGATCCTGGAAAATAGCGTGTGGGCCTAAAAATCGGTTTCATCCTGGTCTCTTTCTACTGGTGCAAAGCGGATCGCACCCAGAAAGGGCGTGAGGCCGGAATGCTCCGGTTTCCTTACCGTTATGACGACATGGCGATACTTTGGGAAAATTTCACTAAGACTCTATAGAGGGATATAGACAGGTTCAACATGTTCAAGATTGAGAAGGATGGAATTTTAATTAGTAAGGGAATCGGGGTTATGGGGATAAGGTGAGAAAGTGGAGTTGAGGATTATCATATCAGATCAGTCATGATCTCATTGAATGGTAGAGCAGACTTGATGGGCAGAATGGCCCATTTCTACTCCTACGCCTTAGGTCTTTGTCTTCCTTTGTGGCTATTGGAGTACACAGTACCATTGCCATTGCTCTGGTTATTCCCATTTCCCCAGTGCTTTTACAGATCTTAGTCACCCTCCCCTGATGGTGCCATTGATCCTCTTTTCAACAGTTTGCTTGAGGTATAAAATGCCCAAATATTTTGAGGATGATTCTCCCAGCCCGCTGCACGGCTCGATTAGCGCGGCGGGACGGGAGATATCAGTGGGGGGGCCTGCAACAGGATTTGTGACCGGCATCCAGCCAATCGCGAGTTTCCCAGGCCATTTTTCTTTAAATCAGCACGAGGCTGATTACAATATGGAAATTCATCTTTCCATATCATTAGCGAACCTGGGACGGTATCCAGGCTCATTAATGTTTCCACCACCCCCCCCCCCGCCCCCACTTCTGCAGGGAAAGGTTCCCACCAGCGGAGATTAAATCTGGTCCTTATCAACGGGGACCAGATGAGATCACCCCCGCTGGTGGGGACAGGGGCCATTGAGGCCACCCCGGGGAGGTCAGGAGCAGGGGGGGGAGGGGGGTCTTGGGCAGTGCCACCCTGGCCTGCCAGCCTGGGACTCCGGCTGTGCCTACCGACACCCTTGCAGTGTCCACCGGGCAGTGGGGTGGGGCCAGAGGGGGCGGGGCTGATCAGTGTTGGTTGGGGGGGGCCTGCTGTGCATTCTGCATTAGGTATTGGTGGGGTTGGGTTGGAGGAGTCAATCACGGTTGGCTATTGGGGGGTGGGGAGGGGAGATTGGGGTTGCAAAACAATGGGGGTGGGGGTGGGGGTGGGGATGGTTGGGTGGCGATCGGACTGATCCGGTCTAATCCACAGAGTCCCGAAGATTCATTCCCCCAGTTGGGAACTTAGTATTTTTGGGGAGGATCACCCTCTTGTTCTCTCAAAGCCATTCCTTGCCCTCCTCCCTTCCTAAATGAGTGCTAAATTAGCGCTGAAAGCCAATAAAGACAAACGTAAAGACAGAGATTGCCAAAGTTGACATAACTGAATCATTAATCTGTGTTGGTGAAGTCAGAAATACTGGATAAATAAGTGCACAATTATGAAGGCAATAAAAACTTTTTTTCAATGCTATCCAACTGAGACTTGAAGTCCTGAGCCATTGAGGGAAAAAAAGACAGCCGGGCAGTAGAAAATGGTACATTTATTTTGATGCTTTTAGTGCAGCTATTTTAACCAAGAGAAAATGCTATGGTAACAGTTGTACTTGTTTTATGACCCAGAAACCACGTAGTAAGACATTTTAAAATGTCTTTACAAGTTCTGTTTTTAAGAGTGGTTAAAAGGGACTTCTAAGAGTTGGCACCAATTGTAATTCTCTTGGATAATAATGGGTTAGTAGAAGTGTACCTTGCTGATGATAATCGTACCCGTGAAGCCCAAAGGTGAAATCTATTGTCGGATAAGATTCCTGGCCTACCCTGCATGGATAAAGAACACCCTATTGTGGAACTGTGTAGTTACATAGTGCCACATTTGTATGGAGAGAAATGCATGTAGTTGTGTGTGGTAAGCCACTGTTATCTGTGGTGGTTAACCACTGTAGTTAGTATTTCTCATTACTTGTATATGTGGCACATCCCTGTCGGTTCCGCCCAAGTCTCCTCCCCCTGGTCCGGGTATAAAGGCGGTGGCTCCTCCCCCTTGCCTTCAGTACAGACCAGATCACCGACAGGGATGGCTCCAAGTTCTTGCTAATAAAAGCCTATTTTTCTTGCTCACAACTAGTCTTGACTCGATTGATAGTGCATCATTGTGAAAGACAGATCCTTGTTGCATAGGGGCGGCATGGTGGCACAGTGGTTAGCACTGGTGCCTCACAGCACCGGGGACCCAGATTCAATTCCACCCTTGGGTCATTGTCTGTGTAAAGATTGTACGTTCTCTCTGTGTCTATGTTGGTTTCCTCCGGGTGCTCCAGTTTCTTTCCACAATCCAAAGGTGTGCAGGTTAGCTGGATTGGCCATACTCAATTGCCCTTAGGGTGGAATTTTCCTGTGGCAAGCAGGTCCGTTAACCTCAGGTGGGATTTTCTGGCCTTGGGGTGAGCGAAGCCGGAAAATTCTGCCCCTGGTATCCCAAGGTATGTAGGTTAGATGAATTAGCCATGTGTAGGGTTACGGAACTAAGGCAAGGGGGAGGGCCTGGGTCAGATACTCTGTCAGAGAGTCGGTGCGGACTTGATGGGCCAAATGGTCTCTTCTGCACTGTAGGGATTGTATGACTAATTAAAGTGACATTGACCATTTTATCTGAAGTATCATCCGTCTGTTAGTTCATGAGCAATTTGTGTTGGTGCGAGTGTGCTAAAGTAAAAATGACAAAAAGTGGGATCTTGTTGGTAATTTCTTCACTTGTGGGTCAAGACAGTAAATTTGGTTCTTTTAGTTTATTGTTTCCCCACAAGGATTGGAACAGCTCCAACAGTATCCCTCCGATTTTATTCAATTGAGGCAGCAGCAGTGCTGGACCTCAATCTGTCTGCCAGAAAGATGACTCCAGATAGGAACAGGAGTTGGCCATTCAGCCCATCGAGCCTGCTCTGCCATTTAATACCATCATGGCTGATCAGAAACATCAATGCCTTTTACACTCTCCATTTTCGTTATTGTTAGTCTGAAGTCTATGCCTCACAATCTTTTTGATGCCATGCTTTTTCCAAACATATCCATCCTCAGGTAACTTTGAGGGCACTGACGATCTTTAATATGGACACATTTTACTGGTGTCTTTCAGCAGTTACTAGGCCTTAATTTTAGGATCTCCAGGCTTGATTAATGGGAGTATGGATAAAGTAGACGTGGAGCTTCCTCTTGTGGGGTCATTCTAGGATGAGAGGATAAGGGGGAGTAAATTTAAAACAGTTGAGGAGAAACTACTTCTCCCAAAGGTTGTGAATCTGTGGAATTCGCTACCCCAAAGTGCGGTGGATGCTGGGACAGTGAGTAAATTTAAGGAGGAGTTAGACAGATTATTAATTGGTAATGGGGTGAAGGATTATGGGGAGTAGGCAGCAAAATGGGGATGAGGAACACATCAGCCATGATCGAATGGTGGAGCGGACTCGATGGGCCAAATGGCCTAATTCTGTTCCTATATCTTATGAGCTTATGAATTTATGAGTAGCAGGTCCCATTAACAGATTGATGGGTAAATGATTACACAATAAAAGCAAAATGGCTCTCTACTTCCCCAAAGCATGGGAGCTTGACTCTGAGCCATCTTGCCGAGGTTTATCTGAGCAAAAGTTATTTATTCTTGCTTCTGCTCTTAATCCTTGTCCACTGGTGCATTTTCTCAATCTTTGTTTTCAAATAAGTTGTTATGGTTCAGGTCAGAAACTCCAAAGCGTTTTATGAAGCCCGCCTGGATCATAAGTTTTGCACCTTGAATTTGGCTAGGATAAGCATGATATGATTCACCTCAGGTATGATTCAAATGACCCACTAGGGAGCTTTTATCAAATCAAATTTATTTATGAATATAGTTCACATGTATGGAAAGAAAATTAGCAATAACTTTTATCAATGACAAATAAAAACAAAACAACCACGATAATGTATAACCCTCAACATATCTAAGATGTTCCAATCAAACAAAAACTTCCTTTAGACAAAACCCTGTTCACAGGTTTAACACAGCAAACACTAATGCTCAGTGAAGTTTATCAATGACAAGAGAGACTGCTGGAAATTGAAAGGTGAAGAATGATGAGGGAAATAATTTGGAAGCTTTAGAGTCAACCAGAGAAGCAGCAAAAATGATAACAGAGAATAAATAGATTTTGTAGTCACAGGACAATTTGGCTTCCACTTTTTGACACTTATAATAGTGTTCTGATTTTTGTATTGAGTTGTATCGCGTAAATCTTTGAGATATTTACTTGCTCTTTGCCAATCAGTACAGGTCAAATTGGGTCCTTCTTTCCCCAAGAATTTATTCTTTATTACTTTAATAACATAAATAGCTATCTTCAGCGAGATCAAAGCAATTTCCTGATTCGGTATTTGCCATAATCAAATTTGGATCATTTCTTCATGATGTAGACAAATCGTTTGAGCTCACTTGTTGTATAGACACAGTTAAGTGTTCTTTTTCCTGCCTCCCATCAGACTCAGACTCAGCTAATATTATGGGGACCGGGGTTTGAATCCCGCTACCTCAGATGGTGGAATTTGAATTCAATAATAAAAAACACCTGGGATTAAGAATCTACCAATGACTATGAAACCATTGTCGATTGTCGGAAAAATCCATCTGGTTCACTAATGTTCTTTCGGAAAGGAAATCTGCCATTTTTATCTAGAATGGCCTACATGTGACTCCAGAGCCACAGCAATGTGGTTGACTCTCAACTGCTCTCGGGCAACTAAGGATGGGCAATAAACGCTGACCAGCCAGTGATGCCCATGTCTCACAAATGAAAAAAAAGCCCTTTACCCAAACAATTCTCTTTGACCCCCAACAGCTATCAATCTTTGTTGTTGCCTCATCTTTTCAAACCCTGATCAAATAGACCAATGATGTTCCTAATCAGCAATGTGCACTCTTCTCTGAGGCTTGAGAAATCATTTTCTTAAGTCAAAGTGGGCCCTTATTTTACACTCTCTACAACCAAACTTCTTCTACCTTTCAATGGTTTTGCCATCTTTCTTTCCATGTGCACCCGAGAATGCATATTTGTTTAAAAAGTGAAAATTCCTGCAGAGTCTTCACAGGGAGCCATTTCTACCTTTGCTCCCTGCCCTGCCAATTATCATGAAACCTGTTGAGGGCACGGGCCTTTCATCCGGTCCATTCTGGTAAAAGGTCTTTCAGAAAGAAACGACAGTTCAGACCAGTATTCTCATTTCCTCATTTTACTGGTGTTCCATTTTAAAGCATGCAAAGAAACAAAAGAAAAGTACAGCACAGGAACAGGCCCTTCGGCCCTCCAAGCCTGTGCCGATCATGATTCCCTAACTAAACTAAAAAAAACCTTCTGCCCTTACTCGGCCCATAACCCTCTATTCCCTCCTTTCACCTGGTCCGTTCTATTAAAGGGTCTCCCAGAGGGAAAAGACAGTTCAGACAGGTATTCTTATCCCCCCATTTTACTGGTGTTCCATTTAAGGTATACAAGACCAGTTCAGACCAGTATTCTCATTTCCCCGTTTTACTGTTCCTTTCTTCTGGCAAGAAGCCTCTTGACCTGACTTTGGGGTCACTGGTGTCTAGTGGCTGAATAACTCAAATTCAATTTTTAGTACATGGAATTCTGCAATCTGCATTGCTTTTTTTTATTCTGTTGCATAATTCATTTATTTTTCCACATAAAATGCAAACCACTGGCTTTTCCTTTTGCCCTGCCCTTCCCTTTCCAGGTGTTAGTGCACCTGCTGTGCATTTTCACCATTTTGGGTACTACATGTTTCCTAAAGTTTGTAATTTCTAATGTTCGGTTTTCTCTGTCAATGTATTCCCTTATACTGCAGGTATTAATTCCTTCAGCAAGGTACAGTTCTACAGGCACCAATCATCAGCTAGCACCTTCCCAATGATCATTGATCTTCGGTGCATTGAAACACAGTGCAGGTTATTTGACCATGGGGGACACCACAGCTGAATCTAGTCAATTCACCATTATTTCCAGCAAGGCTTACTACATGGTGGTCATGACTAGCAACTTTGGCCATATTTTAACCTCCCTAACCTGGGGGCACTGAGTTCCTTACAGCAATTGTCATCCTAGATGGGTTCAGCTTCCTGAGCACAGGCTGGGGATTCAACTGAGCTGTTCATTGGATAAGCTGACAGAGCCTGACAACTCACCAAGGTTCCTTGGACAGCACCTTCCAAACCTGCAACCTCTACCACCGAGAAGGACAAGGGCAGCAGTTGCATCAGCAAACATCCCCTCTAACCTTCCCTTGATCAGAAGGTCAGAGGTTAAGATGTTCACCAATGATTGCACAATATTCAACACCATTCACAACTCCTCAGATACTGAAGCAGTCCATGCCCATATGCAGTAAAACCTGGACAACATTCAGGCGGGACTGATAAATGGCAAGTTACATTCACGCCACACAAGTGCCAGGCAATGACCATCTCAAAGAAAGACTCCAACCATAGCCCCTTAACATTCAATGGCATTATCATCACCGAATCCCACACTATCCACACCCATGGGTTACCATTGACCAAAAACTGAACTGGATCAGCCATATAAATATTGTGGCTCGAAGAACAGGTCAGTGACTAAGAATTGTGCATGGGTAACTCACCTCCTGACTCCCTAAAGCCTGTCCACAATCTACAAGTCACAAGTCAGGAGTGTGATGGAATACCCCCCACTTGCCTGGATGGGTGTAGCTCCAACAACACTCAAGAAGCTCGGCACCATCTAGGACAAAGCAGCCTGATTGATTGGCGTCCCATTCACCACCTTCACTATTATTCCCTCTACCACTGACACGCAATGGCAGCAGTGTGTACCATCTAGAAGATTACTGCAGCAACTCACCAAGGCTCCTTTAACAGCACCTTCCAAACCCATGACCTCTACCACCTAGAAGGACAAGGCAGCAGATGCATGAGAATGCCACCTGCAGGTTTCCCTCCAAGCCACTCACATCCTGACTTGGAATTCCTTCACTGTTACTAGGTCAAAATCCTGGAACTCCCTTCCTAACAGCACCATGGATGTGCCCACACCACATGGACTGCAGCGGTTCACCAGCACCTTCACCTTCTCCAGGGTAATTAAGGATGGGCAATAAATGCTGGCTTAACCAGTGGTGTCCACATCCCGTGAAAGAATTTAAACAAAATGCCATGGCGAGCTCTCCTCACAGACTATCAGTATGAAATAGCAATAACATCAAATAGGGAATTCAGAAGAAAGCCTTTCTCTGCAGAGAGAGGTGAGAATGTGCAACTCGCTATCACGGAGAATGAGTTTAAGGTTATTTATTAGCGTTGCAAGTAGGCTTACATTAACACTGCAATGAAGTTACTGTGAAAATCCCTCAGTCGCCACACTCCAGCACCTGTTCGGGTACACTGAGGGACAATTTAGCATGGCCAATGCACCTAACCAGCACGTCTTTCGGACTGTGGGAGGAAACCAGAGCACCCAGAGGAGACCCACGCAGATAAGGGGAGAATGTGTAGACTCCGCACAGTCAGTGAACCAAGCCGGGAATCCAACCCAGGTCCCTGGCGCTGTGAGGCAGCAGTGCTAACCACTTTGCCACCATTGGGCTGTAGTTAATGGGAAGCTAGAAAGTCACATGGTGAAGAGGAGATTAATGGTTTATGATGGTTTGTGCTGTAGTTTTTCTATGTTCTATGATAGAGTTAGATAAAGAAATGTGAGTGGATGTTCGAATGGAGTATAAACACTGGCATGGACTGCTTCACCAAATGGCTAGATTCTGCCAGCATATTTTATATAATAATTGAAGAAAACATTATTCAGTGTTATTTGATCCTAATTTTCATTCCTGGAGTTGGAACCCATATGCCAACTGTACAAAATATTCAAATACTGGTTTCAGTTGTGTATTTTCCATCGTTCTTGTATTTAGATGTTGTACTTCTTCTGTGGGAAAATTGGAAAAAGCTACGGGTAAGCACTCATTTGCCAGGAGAGATAATTCCATCTTGCCCTGTATAAAACTGTGTTGGGGGGGGGGGGGGGGGGGGGGGGCGCGGTGGATGGATGGAGTAAGGATGTGGAAAATGCAGACTATAAAGAAGATGCTTCAGATGTCTTTGCTGACATTATGAGTTATATTGGAAGAGATGATACATTAGAGCCAGGGTATCCAAGCTTCTGTTGTCATTACTGCATATAAAGTTTAAATTCATGTACATTAATATGCACATATCTGAAGTTGCTAACACGAACAGATGTTGATGCTCTGAGTTGCGATTTAATCACTGCACTAACAGTGCCGTAATCAACTCTTTCCAAACTTCGAGACTCAAGAATCAAGGGGGAAAATCCAACAAATATGTGTTGTGAATGCAGTTCCCCAGGCTTTGAGACAGATATGTTGTGGGTCAAAGGTTGTAGGCTGTACATCGCTGTATCGGAATGTTCTAACAAGGGGCTATAGCTCTCGAAACATGTATAATGTTCAGAAAATGCTCTCACACTAACAAATATCTGGTAAACAATACAACCAGGACAACCAGTTTTTGGCGAGTCTTAATTTATTTGAATAACCATTACAAACGCGCAAACGTGGAGATTAATGAAAAGATTTTAGTCAATATTACTTTGTTTTATAATTAAATGAAAACGATGAACATGTGGATCCTATATGAAGGCTGCACCTTTGTAATGATGCAAGCTCGCAGACTTTGTCAGGAACGCCGAGGATTTTTATTAACAAGGGAAAACTATACAGAGCCCTGCCGGTTGCTCCAGTCCCTACATGTCTACTACATGTCTTCAGACTGATTTCTGCCTAAGAGAGAGCTTCACCCCACTGGGGTGATTACCCACTCTCAGTCCCAATTGGTCCCTCAAGCCAGGTGACCCTCTTCTGCTGTGCTGCCCTTAAAGAGACAATCACTACAACCTCCCAACTAGCACCCATTTTCTTTTCATTATGTCAAGGCAAGAATCGATTGAATAAAGCATGACATTTGTATAAAAGCAAAATACTGCGGATGCTGGAAATTTGAAATAAAACCAGAAAATGCTGGAGAAATTTAGCAGGTCTGGCTGCATCTGAAGAGAGAGACACAGAGTTAACATTTTGAGTCTCTAAAGCTCTACAGAGCTAAAGAGAGGATGAAATGCGATGCATGGTATCCTTGACCTTCTATTTTGCTCCACTTGCTAAACCTCCTCGTAATCGGTATAATTTCCACCACATTTCTCCCTCTCTTTAGTTCTGAAGAAGAGTCATAAAAGATTAATTCTGTTTCTCTCTCCACAGATGCTGCCAGACCTTTTGAGTTTATCCAGCTTTTTCTGTTTTAATGCCAGTTGTACGACTGCCTAGATCCAGGTTCTGAATCCTTCCGAAACCATTAACACTCGTCTTGGTAACAAAAGATCAGATATTGCTGCAGTAGAACATCTAACAACACTTGACGTTCTTTAGGCTGTCATCTGAACCCTTCAGCTCAAAGGGTTTTTGGGCTCAGAGTTGCTGGAAGTGTGAGTTGGTAGTGACGCAACGAGGAAACCAAGGCCTCTGGGACATGAGTGCTCAGGGTATCTCCTTAACCAATGAGATTTAAGGATTGTGAAATAAAGACAGAAAGGACTGACAAGGCAGCCGGATCATTGCGGGTGAAATTTGGTACAGAAAGCAAAATAAGGAAAGGGATATAAAAATTAGATTCAGAGAGATACAATAAAATAAAGAGAAAGGGAAATAAAATGACATTTTAAAGCTCAATATTCAGAAGCAGTGTGATTGAGACACCACGGGAGGGATTTTCCAGCCACGTTCAACCCAAAACCAGAAAATCCCACCTGAGGTCAATGGACCCTCACATGTTCCCCCCCTGCCCACTACAATTCCCGTGGCGGGCAGGATGGCAAATCCTGCCCCACAGTTGTAATTGTTAATGTTTGGTGCCAAAGGGGCAAAACACGGCAGTAATTAAGTTTTAGTTTATTTGTTAGTGTCACAAGTAGGCTTACATTAACACTGCAATGAAGTTACTGTGAAAATCCCCTAGTTGCCATACACAGCACCTGGTCGGGTACACTGAGGGAGAATTTACCACGGCCAATGCACCTAACTGGCACGTCTTTCAGACTGTGGGAGGAAACCGGAGAACCCAGAGGAAACCCACGCAGACACGGGGAGAACGTGCAGACTCCACACAGTCAGTGACCCAACCATGGAATTGAACCCAGATCCCTGGCGCAATGAGGCAGCAGTGCTAACCACTGTGCCACCATACCACCATTAGTGCATTTATCATATTGTTAAAAGGGTACTTACGATTGCAATGACAATACTTAACTTCCTGCAGTGTTTTAATAGGTAATTATGTGTAAAATGCAGCAAGCTCCGAGCAAAATAGGATGCCAAGGCCTGATGCTGTTTTCTCAAACTTCTTGACAGAACAACTCAGACAGCAACTTTTGGATGTTCATGCACCTGCTCCTAATTCAAAATTGAAATTTAATTTACACAAACATAATGGAGAATACAATTAACTGTACCATTACCTTGACAGCAAATTCTGGCCCACAGTCATTACACTCCTCACAGAATTGATGTTACAGTTATGTAAAAATCAAGCCTGATTAAAATGGAAGTGTTTCACTATTCACTTCTACTTGTGTAATTTTCATTTTTAATTTTTACAAAAAATTCATTCGTGGGGCATGCATTTACTGCCCATTCCTAATTGCCCTTGAACTGAGTGGCTTGCTGGACCATTTCAGAGGACAGCTGAGAATCAACCACCTTGCTGTGGCTCTGGAATTACATGTAGACCAGACCAGATAAGGACGGCAGATTTCCTTCCCTAAAGGACATGAGTGAACCAGATGGGTTTTTCCGACAATCGACAATGGTTTCATGGTCATCTTTTAGATTCCAGATGTATTTTATTGAATTCAAATTCCACCACATTCCCATGGTGGGATTCGAACCCGGGTCCCCAGAATATTAGCTGGATTAATAGTCTAGCAATAATACCTGGAGGCCATTGCCTCCCCTTCAGACGACAAAAGTTGTCCTATTCAATGAATGGGCTTTCGAGCCTGTGAAAGACATTTATAAGTTCATAAGTTCATAAGATATATGAGCAGAATTAGGCCATTTGGCCCATCGAGTCCGCTCCGCCATTCGATCATGGTTGATATGCTCCTCATACCCATTTTCCTGCCTTCTCCCCATAACCCTTCAACCCATTACCAATTAAAAATCTGTCTAACTCCTCCTTACTCACTGTCCCAGCATCCACCGCACTTTGGGAGAAGTAGTTTTTCCTCAACTCTATTTTAAATTTGCTACCCCTTATTCTAAGACTATGACCTCTCGTCCAAAACACAAGTAAGCATCCATTGCATCAGTGGAGTCCGTGGATTATGGATTTTTCGAATCTATAGCAGACCTGTAATAACTGAGCTTCATCCGGTTTCATTATCATATTAAATGAATCATGTTGAAACAGTGATTCTTGCTGTGTTAATTGGGCTGTTCATGGGTCAGAAATGCAAAGATTTATTAACAAGTGTCTTTGTACAGTAACAAAAAATGGCCTTTCCAAATCTACAATCGTGACTGAGAATTCTCAAGGATGAGTTGCCTTTGGAATGTAAAATTAACCGTTGCATGAGATTCCTTTTACACTCCAGTCAAAAACCTCAAATAATCGAATAGCCAAATGCTTCTTGAAATTCAATTCGAGGGTGCCACATTTTATCTCCCATTTACAAACATCATCATCCCAAATATCACTTTAAATCTTTAACGTTGATTTGTGTTGTCTTCTCAAATGTACTTTCAGTTCTGATGAAGCTTAACAAATCCATACATTCTGAAGATTTGATGTCTCCTATCTTTCCACTGTTCATTGCCATATGGGTTGCTCAAATCTGTAACTTTCTTCTTCACTGCTCTCTTGCAGTTCTAACATTGGAATTTTTTTTGGTTTGTATCTGCTGTTATTTTTTTTTCCCAGCTGTCTTGTGACACTCTCTTTTTGGGACCTGTTTCTCGATAATCTTGCACAATCGTCAGCATCTCCTTTCTCCCCACACAGCTTTATAAAGACCAAAATCCTTCTCCTTCCTGCTAATTTTCCCAAGGATTCATTCTGGGAGAATTTTTTAACACTATTTTTCTGTCACTTCATGACAGATTTATTTAAGGAAATTGCTCAGCGTTCCCTTCTCGGAGCAACTGGTTTGAGAGATTAATTGAGGATTTGTCACCACCACATGCATATCACAAGGACCGTTGCATATCGCAAGGACCTATGCATATCGCAAGGACCTACGCATATCACAAGGATCTTCGCATATCGCAAGGACCTACGCATATCGCAAGGACCTACGCATATCGCAAGGACCTACGCATATCACAAGGATCTTCGCATATCACAAGGACCTACGCCTCCCCACATGGCCTTAGCTTTCCTCCCAAAGCCTACTTGCTCTCTGAGGGTTCTTTGCCAAGGAGGCAAGGCACCCTCTACCTGGCATTGCAGCCTCAGCAGTGGCCATTACTCCAGCAGAGACACAGGCTGTTGACATGCCAGTCCTCTGATCCCGTCAGCTGCTCCAGGGATTAGGCCACTGTCCTTAATTGGATGGCAGCCTAGCTGGAGGCCTGTTAATTCTCCACTGTGGGCAAAATGCCACCAACCAGGATCCTGGCACCTCCAGGGGTGGGGTGGCATCCCACTTTTTTTTCCGGGTAGCAGGACTTTTTTTAATTCTTCATTTACAGGATGAGGGCATCACTTGCTGGGCCAACATTTATTGCCCATCCCATTTTAGAGGGCATTTTTGAGTCAACCATATTGCTGTGAATCTGGAGTCACATGCAGGCCAGAGACACAGGCTACAGCTCTAAATGAGACAGGTGCAGTTGCACTCAAAGCACTTTAATGATTGTGCGGGATCGGAATACTTGGGGAAGGCAGGCTGTTCCTTGGATATCCATGTACCCCTAAGATGTCTTTGATTCCAGAACTCATTGGAGAGTATGTGTGTGAAAAAGCATAGGTGGCGCAGGAAGCAGGCTTAGAGTTAACTTGGCAGGAGAGGCTGGATCTCCACGCCAGGAAGGTGATGAAGGTAAGGCAATGGGGTGATGTTCATGCTGCAGCATCGTTGTGTAGATCAGGTTGTCCCTGACATTCCTTGCCCATCTCTCCATGGCTCTGGCATCCAAGAAATGCTCATTTGAATTTATTCATAGAATCCTTACAGTGCAGAAGGAGGCCATTTGACCCATTGAGTCTGCACTGACTCTCCAATAGAGCATCTCACCCAGGCCCACACTCCCTGCCCTAGCTCCGCAATCCCATTTATCCCACTAAGCCTCCTAACCTACACATCTTGGGACACCAAGGGGCAATTTACCATGGCTAATCCACCATAACCTGCACATCTTTGGAGTGTGGGAGGAAACCGGAGCACCCGGAGGAAACCCACGCAGACACGGCAGAATCGAACCCTGGTGCTATGAGGCAGCAGTGCTAACTACTCTGCCGCCACGCCACCCCCATGAGCTCCTCCTCATCTGAGAAGGGCTGAACTGCCTCATGTTCTTCCCCTTGCAACATCAGTCCATGTTGCAGCATCAGGTTGTGCAGTGCACAGCAAAGCACTACTCTTTGCGACATTTTCTGGGGTGTATATTGCAATGCCCTTCTATACTGGTCAAGGCAGCAGAAGTGCAAGTTAAGAAGCCCAGTGGTGTGCTAAGTGGGGCTCTGGTAGACACAGAGGCTCCTGTGCCTTCCTCTGGGAACACCTCACTGGTGTCATCAGGCATTTACAATCCTTATCATCAACAATCCACCCGTTGATCTGGCCTGGGGTTTCAGAAAGCTCTGGGAGCTGTGTGTTGGACAAGAGGTCTGTGCTGTGACAGCTCCCTGGGAAAGCTGCCCAGACCTGCGTTATTCTTCTCCCGCACTCACACTCCAGTTTATGGAGTGAACTCCCTTTTACGATTGACAAATGCAGCTGGTTATTCCCAGAAAACTTTTATGACCACAAGAGTCCAGTCAATGACACCTTGAACTCATGTTAACCCAGCGATGACACTGAATGTGGCTGACCTTGCAACCTGGCAGTCTTCATGACTGGTGAAGTGGATAATATCAACGGCATGACTAAACAGGGCATCAGTCACCTCCATTGATGCACTTATGTGTGGCAGCCTGCATGATGTCACATATGCCACCCGACTGGCCCCGGAAGCTACCACTGGCATAGAATCTGAATGCCTTTGTAACTTTGATAGCCACTGGCATGGGGCTGCCACCAAATTCATGTGACTGCACATCTTGATGAACAATCCAACATATCTTGGTGACCATTTCTCAAGATATCTTTAGATGCCTCTGGCATTGCCTCTCTGACATCTATAGCTAGTTTGTTCTTGTCCTATGAGTGTGATATCTTGCCAGTGCCTGTCTTCACTGATGCCATCCCTGGATGCCTGTGTCTTGACCAGCCTACCCCTCTGGTACTCTCCACTGTTGGCCTTGATGCCTCTGTTTTTGGATAACAAGAACTCTCCTTCTTCACATCCTCTCCTCCTGCTCCTGAGGTTTCAGGGTAATCAGGTGAATATGACCCAATGGTTTTGGTAGTTATTGCACTGTGGCCAGACATGAGATTGAGAGCATGGTTCTCATCCATTTAATTAATTATCAGGAGGCCCTGTGTAATAATCCTTGTCTACCAGTTTAGGGAAAAACAGAAACTCATTTATTTGCAGGTTAAAACTATACAGAGACCTTCAGCCTTGTGGCTGCAATCAGCTCCTGAGGTGACTCTGAGTACAGAAGCCCATGTTACCATGGTGATCTCCACCCTGCTCCCCGATTGGTTCCCAAGGTCATGTGACTCTTACTCTGCCAATTGTTCCTTAAAGGGACAATCACCAGACCCTTTAATCACCACGCTCTGTCCAACATGAACTACACTTACCCAAAACGTCCCTCCTCTCACTTCAATTGATCTTATATTCAAAAAAGCTGTACTTGAAAAGATACATTACAAGTATGGCATGTGCTTCATTCTCAGCTCAATCCTGTGCCCCCACTCAACCCGTTACCCTCACATTTGCCCCATTGACCGACCCAACATGACCTTTCCTCTCCCCTGCAAAAGAATGGTCTAGTTTGGACCGGAGAGCGGCGTGGGCTTGGAGGGCCGAAGGGCCTGTTCCTGTGCTGTATTATTCTTTGTTCTTTGTTCTCTGTTAAGCCTGAACCTCCCCCTATTACCCTGGAGCCTCTTACCATTTCCCTGCCACCTCCTATCTGTGCCTACACCTATAACCTTCCTAATGCACACTCTGACCCTACATCCTCCCGGTAGCTTCCCCCATGTTTTTGATTGCTCTCATGATCTCCCTCCATAAGACCTTCCAACACCCGACCCTGTCTCTGGACCTTCCTCATACCGAGTACAATTTCCCCCTTCGACTGTGGCTGTTCCCTCCATCACCCTGCACCCTCAATTCAACTCTCAGGACACCGCCACTGATAACACCCACACTGCCCTTTGCGCCCTTCGTCTATCTTTCAATCCCTGGCTGACCCACCCACTTGGAGGAGCACCACACCCAGGAGGATAGGCCATCCAGGCACCTGAACACCAATCTTCCAAAACCCACCATCTTGTGCCACAAAGTTCAACATGGAAATGTGTTTACCTCAATCACAACTACCAAAGCCAAGTGGCGCGCGCCATCTTTAAGTGACGGCGAACCGGGTGCCACAAGATTCTCATGTGCCGCAGACTTTATCCCGAGAGTAGGACTTTATTGAAAACAGTTTCAGGTTAATAACGATTCATGGCTTTGCAAATGTATTACAAATAGGAATCCCATCAACAGGCTGCCATCATTTACGATGCACCACAAACACTGACTGTATCACTGCATCGCAAACCATCGTCAGGATATCAAAATATCGCCTCAAGAAGTAACTCTGCCCACCACGTTTCCCACTTTCGAAGGCTCCATAAAATTCTCCCGGGGTTGGGGGGGGTCAGATTTGTGAGGCCGATGAGCTGTAATGAATATTGTGAAGGTACTACCAGATTAGAAACAAGGAAATATAATTTTGTATCCAGGAGAGGTGACAGTGCCGTACTTGACAACTACATAACCCATTTATCCTAACTTGTAGATGAAATGAGGCAATGTGGATGACACTAAGTTGCAAATCAGTGTCGCCATGCATATTTATGATTACCACTTCACTTGGAGCGATTCTTCTATGGGTGTTTATTACAGAAACGTTGAGGGTTAAGAAACTAGCTCATGTATTGCATTAATTTTTCTCATCAGTCATCATGAATGAAGCATTTGAACAAATTTCCAAGCTAATGAAACCCATTTGGAAACATTTGTTACAGCAGAAGTTAGAAAAGCATGCAAGCTGAAGAGACACAACATTGGGAGATAAGCTAAGTTAAGCGCCAGGGACCCGGGTTCGATTTCTGGCTTGGGTCACTGTCTGTGAGGGGTCTGCACATTGTCCCCGTGTCTGCGTGGGTTTCCTCTGGGTGCTCCGGTTTCCTCCCACAGTCTGAAAGATGTGCTGGTCGGCCATACTAAATTCTCCCTCAGTGTACCCAAACAGGCGCTGGAGTGTGGCGACTCGGGGATTTTCACAGTTACTTCATTGCAGTGTTAATGTAAGCTTACTTGTGACACTAATAAATAGAATAAGTGTATATGGGGCTCCAGAAATGCAATGAGAGGCAGCCTTAGGGAAATGAAACAAGAAATCACTGTTATCCTGGTTGATATTCCTGGAGTCCTTTCGGTACAGTGACTACAGCTGAGGACTGGATGATAACTCACACAATCCAATCGTCATATCTAGGATCTGGGAATCCAAAGATATTTTGGTTTAACTTTAAACGTTGAAAAATGTTTGAGCATTTAACAGGTTTATACTGAGGTTCTTCCAAACAGCCTGGAGAAAATCAGCATGGGTTTGGAAACAGCAGGGTAAATTCTCAGCTCAGCTCCCATCCTTAAATGAAAGTAAATGGAGCTGAAGACTTTTGACAGTTACATGGTGTTATCTCTAATGACCACAGCAATCTTTAATGTTTATAAATGCCACTTCTATGGGGCGGCACAGTGGTTAGCACTGTTGCCTCACAGCGCCAGGGACCCGGGTTCAATTCCAGCCTCGGGTAACTGTCTGTGTGGAGTTTGCACATTCTCCCCGTGTCTGCGTGGGTTTCCCCTGGGTGCTCCGGTTTCCTTCCACACTCCAAAGATCATAGAATCCCTACAGTACAGAAGGAGGCCATTCGGCCCATCGAGCTGTACTGATCACAATCCCACCCAGGCGCTATTCCCATAACAGCACACATTTACCCTGCTAATCCCCCACACACTAGGGTCAATTTAGCATGGCCAATCAATATAACCCGCACATCTTTGATCTGTGGGAGGAAACCAGAGCACCCGGAGGAAACCCAAGCAGACATGGGGACAACGTGCATACTCCAGACTGTGACTGAGGCTGGAATTGAACCTGGGTCACTGGCGCTGTGAGGCAGCAGTGTTAATCACTGTACCACTGTGCCACCCCATAGAAGTATCATTTATACAGAGACAGCGACCCTTAGTGTCAAAGGGACCAGCAGCGTAAATGCGTGGGGTTACGGGGATGGAGCCTGGGTGGGATTGTTGTCGACGTGGGCTTGACGAGCCGAATGGCCTCCTTCTGCATTGTAGGGATTCTATGATTCTCTGTAAAGTCATCCCTTGGTTCTGAATCCAGGTCCTGACTTCCGCTCAGTCACTTCACACCAGCAAGGCCTTTTCCTGCTTCGTCCCTCTGGGTTAATAATGAAAAAAGAGCAGATGGTTAGTGCGCACCCTGAATGCGGGATATTCCTCTTGCCTCCCCTTCCCTGATTCAACTGGTGTTTGCAGCTTCCCGAAGAGGAAATGAAGTCCAACGTAACAGTTGGGCCTTCTCCCAAGGGGGTTCATTTCCTCTTGTTACGCGCAGGTCTCTCCTGCAGACAGAACGAAGGAGGTGAGAAACTGAAATTGCAAAGAGGACTTGGTGATTTGCAGTCTACAGTGGGTGCGATTACAACAATATGTGTCATGGGCTGGAGTAGTTCGAGGAAAGCGCAGAGACAAGAGATGTTTAAATCCCCACAAGGTCAAACCAACCTCGGCCTGGATTCTCAATCTGTGCTGTCAGCCTGGTGTCAGAGATGCTGCTCCATAAATTCTGCCTCAATGTGAATATCTGATTATGATGGAAATTGAAATACGATTGGGAAAATCTAAATATTATCGAGCAAACTCGTCCAGAACACTGGTTGCAGTATACATGGAGCAATAGAGATATCATGAGATTAATGTAAGCAGTGGATTATAATATTCTAGTGACTTGACCTGGGTGGATTTTATATCTACTTATATTCATTTCCATCGAGAAAATTTGTCCTGGCATCAATTATATGTGACTGAAACAGTGGGTTTGGGTGGGCTAGACTGCCTTTCTCATTTGTATGCCCCTAGAAATTTCAGTCTGCAGACAAACACAATTTTGCATTTGCCTTGATCATGAAAGTTTTCATGTAAAACAAGCACATGCAAAATAATTGCAGCTGTTTAAGCAATTGCACCCCGGTTTTTATTAGTAAAGAAACGTGATTATTTTTAGCCTGAAGCCTTGTCATTTTTTTGAGCATGTCGTGTGTGAGTTGATAAAAAAACAGTGCAGTTTATAACATTCAGCAATGTCTGCCAAGACACATTGCAGCACAGTCCGTCGAACACAGTGAGCTCGAGAATGCGGGAGCAGTCAAGTGTGGAATGGAATCTTTTCATTTTCAAGGATTTTGTTTATTTCCCCTCCCCTCCCCTTGGAGGAATGTCAAGTGTGTCAAGGCAATCTATCTCTTGCTGATCGGCAGGTTTGCCCAGCTCAGGTTAGGTCTGCTCTGACAGGTTAACCTCTACATCTTATCAGTACCTCAACAAGGAAGCTCCATCCAATTTTGAGAAAACAAACAGTAATTATGGGCCCTACGTTTGGACTGTTAGGTATGAAGCTTTCCGGGTGGTAGAGGATTCCAATTATTGTTGAGCCACTGCACTGAGTTGTCCCCACTCAGAGGTCGTGACCTCGGAGGTATCATTCCAATATCACGTATTAATGGGCAGAAAGTTACCCGTTAATGAATTAGAGTCATAGAGTTGTAGAGCAATGCAGCACGGAAACAGGCCAACTGGCACACGCCAACCATGGTGCCCTCCCAGCTAGTCCCAATTGCCCGTGTTTGGCCCATATTCCTCCAATCCTTTCCCATCCATGTACTTATCCAAATGCTTCTAATTTTATTTAATGTGGCTATTGAACCTACCTCAATCACTTTGTCTGGCTGCTCATTCTATATACGCACCACCCTCTGTGTGAAGAAGTTGCCCCTCAGGTCCCTTTTAAATCTTTCCCTTCTCACCTTAAACCTATGCCCCTCCAGTTTTCAATTTCCCTGGGAAAAAGACTATGTGCGTTCATCCTATCTATGTCCATCATGATTTTATACACCTCAATAAGGTCACCCATCATTCTCCTATGTTCCAAGGAATAAAGCCTTAGCCTGGCCAACCGCTCCCTATAGCTCAGGCTCACGAGCCCTGGCAACATCCTTGTAAATCTTCTCTGCCCTCCTTCCAGTTTATCAACGTCTTTCCAGGGTGACCAAAACTGTACACAATACTCCAACAATGGCCTCACCAACGACTTATAACATAACGTCCCAACTCCTATACTCAATGCCCTGACTGATGAAGGCCAGTGTGCTAACCGCCTTCTTCACCACTCTGTCTACCTGTGATGCTGCTTTCAACCAACTATGTGCTTGTAATTGTTAACTCTTTTGGTTTTGAGGTGTCTCCTCAAGAACTACTCCAAGACATCAGAGAACACAGATCTTTATTCAGTCTAGTTTGCTCCACATTCCAAATGTTGACAGCCCACTCAGGGTGGGTCCCAACCAGCTAACACCTCACACCTCAGGCCCTTTAAAGGGGCTATGCCCCAACATACATAATACTAACACAGTTACTTAATACAATATAAGACATCACAGTGGCACAGTGGTTAGCATTGCCACCTCACAGCACCAGGAACCCGGGTTCAATTCCAGCCTTGGGTGTCTGTCTGTGTGGAGTTTGCATGTTCTCCTCGTGTCTGCGTGGGTTTCCTCCGGGTGCTCCGGTTTGCTCCCACACTCCAAAGATGTGCGGGTTAGGTGGATTGACCATGCTAAATTGCCCCTTAGTGTCAGGGCAATGAGCAGGGTAAATATGTGGGGTTACAGGGATAGGGTGGGGTTGCTGTCGGTGCAGGCTCGATGGGCCGAATGGCCTCCTTCTGCATTGTCGGGATTATAGTAAAGTACTAATTTGGTAACACAGAAGAATGTGTGTATGAGTTGGGATATTGTACATTGGGTATACGATAAAGAAAAAGCAACGTTACTCACACGGGGGCGGGGCTAGGGCCTTTGAGTGATGCAAGCCACCAGTGTCAAGAAAAGTGTTCATTTGCAAAATTGTCAGTAACCGCAAAGGTCAGAGGGTGGAAAGAAGAAAGAGCCTACAGCAATATAATGCCTTTCCTGGTCTCAGGTCATCGCAAAGCACTTCATCGCCAATGAAATGGAATCACTATTACGAAACATGGCAGCCCATTGTGTGCACAGGAAGATCCCACAAACAGCAATAACAGAAAACAACCAGCTAATCTACCTCAATGGTATTGGTTGTGGGGGTAAATGTTTCCCAAGTGAACAGGAAAGCTTCCCCTATTCTTCTGTGAATGGTGACAAGGGATGTGTCGCGTCCACACAGGAGGAAAAACAGTTGAATGTCTCCCTTCTGGCAGTGCAGTATATGGCACCCCACAGCACTGAGCTGAACCGTTAGCCTAGATTCCTGGCTGGTGTCTCTGGAGTGAGGGTTAAAGCCTGAGAAACAGGTGAGCCGCTACTCAGCCACAGCTGACACCTAAGATAAATGAATTAATACCAGGAAAATGGATGTAAGAGCTCGACTACAGCGCTGTGAGAAATGCAAATCATTTGCACCGGACAGCAAAGCACCGGGGAAGTGTCGCTCACAGCCTGAGAAGATGATAGCCCAATCGCTCAAACTCCAAAGCCACCCCTGACAGCACTTCAACATCAGTCTACCGCTGAGCTTGGTAAGTGATATAAATAATATCTACTGTCTATTTCAGACGTGATGAGACATTAGCATTGGCAGTACCCTTAAATTCTTCTTTGATCCACAAAGCGCAGCAGCATTTTAGTTCAGCTATTCTCCATTCGGGTCTGAAGACCTGATGCAACTGCAGTAAATTAGCTGACAAATGATTGTACATACTCCACGACATTATTGTGGTAAAAACATCTGCAGTTGGTGCAAAATGCAACATAATCACTCATGTCAATATAGAATAGTGTTACCACTGGGTTGCTGCAGTTTGTATCAGGGGATGCATTGGCTGGAGGCAACGGCCATCTGACCTGAGGGAAAACATTGTGGCTGCAAGATACAGGACATAAAAATTCCAGTCCTAACTCTGCTATTGATCAATCGTACGACTTTGGATACTGAAGATGATATATGTTGGAACCTTTATCTTTAATTTTTATCTAACACGTTAGAGACTTTGGCCTCAAACTTCTCATCTGAATATTGCTTGGTAGGTCAAAGTTATTCCTGCCAGTAATTTGTGTCTTCAGATGGCCCCAAAGTTCAAAAGGGAAGTTGTGGGGGGTCAACAACCATAGGATGTAAGTTGACTGTCATAGATTTGATTAGATTTATTATAGTTACATGTATTAGTATACAGTGAAAAGTATTGTTTCTTGCGCGCTGACAAAGCATAGCGTACATAGAGAAGGAAAGGAGAGAGTGCAGAATGTAGTGTTACAGTCATAGCTAGGGTGTAGAGATAGGTCAACTTAATGCGAGATAGGTCCATTCAAAAGTCTGATGGCAGCAGGGAAGAAGCTGTTCTTGAGTCGGTTGGTACATGACCTCAGACTTTGTATCCTTTTCCCAACGGAAGAAGGTGGAAGAGAGAATGTCAAGGGTGAGTGGGGCCCTTAATTATGCTGTCTGCTTTTCCGAGGCAGCGGGAAGTGTAGACAGAGTCAATAGATGGGAGGCTGGTTTGCGTGATGGACTGGACTACATTCACGACCCTTTGTAGTTTCTTGCAGTCATAGAATCATAGAATCTCTACAGTGCCGAAAGTGCCCATTCGGCCCATCAAGCCTGCACTGACAACAATTCCACCCAGGCCCTATACTTGTTACCCCACGTATTCAGCCTGCTAATCACCCTGACACTAAGGGGCAATTTAGCTGGCCAATCCACCCAACCTGCACATCCTTGGATTGTGGGAGGAAACCAGAGCACCCAGAGGAAACCTATGCAGACACAGGGAGAACGTGCAAACGTCATACAGACAGTCACCCGAGGCCAGAATGGGACCAGGGTCCCTGGTGCTGTGAGGCAGCAGTACTAACCATTGTGCCACCATTCCGCCTCTACCCTTGAAGTAGAACCCGCAGGCAGACAAGTGAAGAAATAATTCACAACAGCACGAAATAAAAATAGGCACACGTACTTCTCAAGAGGGGAGACTAGTTTTCTTGACTAAAACTTGGCACAGGAGGAATTTAGTTGTGGATGGTAGGTACTCTGGCAGCCAGAAGCATGTGGAAAGGAGGTAGGGACCTTTAATGGCACGGGCGGCACAGTGGCACAGTGGTTAGCACTGCTGCCTCACAGCACCAGGGACCTGGGTTCAATTCCTGGCTTGGATGACTGTCTGTGTGGAGTTTGCGTGTTCTCCCCATATCTGCATGGGCGTGTTCCAGTTTCCTCCCACAGCCCAAAAATGTGCGGGTTAGGTTGATTGGCCATGTTAAATTGCTCCTTAGTGTTAGGAGGATATCAGGGGGATTAGTGGGGTAACTATGTGGGATTGCGGGGATAAGGCCAGGGTGGGATTGTTGTCGGTGCAGGCTCAATGGGCCAAATTAGCCTCCTTCTGCACTGTTGAGATTCTAAAGCAAAGTGAACCATCTAACGTCCTCCCCAGAACCCATTTCAATGTTCGGCTAATATTAATAATGCTTTATCTTGGGAACAAATCTGAGAAATCAGTGCCTGTTCCTAAATGAATAAATCTTTCCAGCACAGCATCTTTTCAGAAAAAATCTAGGATCTTTGCAAACTTGAAAAAGCAGAACACTTTCACTGTTTGGGCGATTGTGGCCTGTAACATCAGGGCCGGAAAAGTAATAAAATTGTGATCAGTGCAATTTTAGGAGATATCAAAACCATTCTAATGTTAGAGGTTATTGACCCCAAATCCCATGTCAACCCTTCTACATTGTAACTTCTTCCCTCTTCTTGTGCTGCTCTCTCTCCCACATTCCACTTCTTCCTTTCCCTTCTGGTCTCTATTCCTTTCTTCTTTCCCATGATTTTATTGCTCCAATTCTTTCTCATTCTCTGACCATGCTAGACTTGCAGTTAACAATTCATCTTGACTATTGTAGGACGGTGAATGAGAGCTCTGCTCCCTGAGTAAGGTTGTGACCGCATTAAGAACCTTCCCTGTTAAAGGTAATTGCAGCTGGTGGCAAGAGATTTTCTGACTTGACAGACCGGCCTCAGTAGAAAGTGCCCTGTCAGGCCCATTTATCACTCTGGCCCGTCAACTCCAGGAGCAGATCAGAGGAGGCTGAATGTGTTGCCAAGTGCTGAGGCTGGCCACAGTTTTCCAGGATTTTGTCCCATTTGTTTTGTTCAATTTTAGGTGCTCTAGCCCTCACCCCTCACAACCCAGCCACCCCCCTACCCCTCATTCCTCTGGGTGCTCTGGTTTCCTCTGACAGTCCAAAGATGAGTAGATTAGGTGGATTGGCCGTGCTAAATTGCCCCTTACTGTCCAAAGATGTGTAGGTTAGGTGGATTGGCCATGCTAAATTGCCCCTTAATGTCCAAAGATGCGTAGGTTAGGTGAATTGGCCATGTTAAATTACCCCTTAGTGTCCGAGGACGTGTAGGGTTAGGTGGATTAGTCATGGTAAATGCAAGGGGTTACGGGGATAGGGCAGAGGGAGGGCCTTTGTGGGATGCTCCTTTGGAGAGTTAGCGCAGATTTCTTTGAGCCAAATGGCCTCTTCTGTACTGTAGGGATTCTATGGTTCCATAATTCATGCCTCCCAACACCCACCCTCATGAACCCTTATAGCCCCCAAACCAAATGGAATGCCTAACAATGTAAATTCATGCACCTCACACACCTCCATGGCCCTTAAACCTTCCATGCCGACTCAGCCAGAATCCACCACTCCCAGAGGAAAAAACAGTAAAAAAAAAACTGGAATTGATCCGAACTACTCCAGTTTGGATCAGTACCGGTCTTTTCCCAAAGTTTTGCTTGTTTTTCCTCTGGGAGGCGTGCTGAGATGAAATTAACTGAAGGTCTAAAATTGTAATGTAGCCATGACGATTTTAAACAGATGGTAGGATAGGCTGATACTGTCTGCGTTGTAGCTTTGCGGAGGCAGGATTGATCTCCATAGTCTCCTGGAAGTCAATGGTCAAATCATCCAGGTCAGAAGGAATTATTAATTCCTTCCTGATCTGTGATACTGTCCATTGTCTGACCTGCATTTGTGTGGCGTGGCAAGACCTGGTGTTTGGATTGGACAGTAGATCTCGGATGGCCACTTGGATGATATGAAGGCTTCCTTAGGCTATGTGGAGTCCGCAATGCAGAAAACGTGCAGAAAATTCTCTCCCAGCGGCTGCCAGTTTTACAATGGGAAAGTGATGAACGTATTTGCCCTGTTATCAGTGACCTGCACGATTCATCTGTACACTGCAAATTGACCAATCTCCCCTGAGTTTGCTTGGAAAACGTATAAGGCTTAAAGTTCAAGACTTTGGGGAGCTTGACTGCCAGTGGTGGTGTCAGTCCTGTGGTGGAGACTACCCACTGGTCAGATTCCTAATAGACATGCAATTTCATCATCTGACTCTCCGATGGAGCATAACCTGTGAAGGCAATTTTCTTCCACACTCTCGGGTGTGCATGCCTGAATCTATAGACCTCGCGGTTTATATCAGGGCTGGAGCAAACTTTCCACATTTGACGCAAGCAATCAGGCCTTGCAATGTCTTCCCATGCTTTTTTTATAGTTCTCCAAAATAGGCAAAATCTAAGGACTAACAAACACATTCACATGTTCAGATTTTTAATTGTAACAATAAGCACATTTGTTTCTAAAAGGTCAGCAAAAAACAAAATGAAACCAAACAGAACACAACCAAAAAAAACCTGCCTTCACAATCAAAAAGTGGTGCCACGAAAAATCCAGCTTTCAAAACTGAGTTGTTCCAAGTCACAGGTAATTTTCTTTACCCATTTAATATGAGAACAAGCTATAAACTGAATAGTAATTCTCTAATCCCCCACTCTACATTCAGCGGAAATGCAGCAGAATTTGTGCTGCTAATCATTTAAGCCATTACTCTGGTAATCTTTTCACTGATCTTCCACTAAAGTCAGGGGTAGGCTTTCAGAGATTGATTTGATTTTTACAGATGCACCATAGAAAGCATCCTTTCCGGATGTATCACAGCTTGGTATGGCTCCTGCTCTGCCCAAGGCCGCAAGAAACTACAAAGGGTTGTGAACGTAACCCAGTCCATCACACAAACCAGTCTCCCATCCATTGACTCTGTCTACACTTCCTGCTGCCTCAGAAAAGCAGCCGGCATAATCAAGGACCCCACGCACCCAGGATTTACTCTCTTCCACCTTCTTCCTTCGGGGAAAAGATACAGAAGTCTGAGATCGTGTACCAACCGACTCAATCAGATTTTTCTCTGCTGCCATCAGACTTTTGAAGACCTACCATATATTAAGTTGAGCTTTCTCTATACCCTAGCTGTGACTGTAACACTATATTCTGCACCCTCTCCTTTCCTTCTCCACTATGTACTCAATGAATGGCATGCCTTGTCAAAATATACCATTCATAGAGTACATAGGGGAGAAGGAAAGGCAAGGGTGCAGAATGTAGTGTTAGAGTCACAGCTACGGTGTAGAGAAAGTTCAGCTTAATATATGATAGGTCTATTCAAAAGTCTGATGGCAGCAGGGAAGAAACTGTTCTTGAGTCGGTTTGTTCGTGACTTTTGTATCTTTTTCCCAACGGAAGTAGGTGGAAGAGAGTACGTCCAGGGTGCGTGGGGTCCTTGATTATGCTGGCTGCTTTTCCGAGGCAGCGGGAAATATAGACGGAGTCAATGGATGGGAGGCTGGTTTGCGTGATGGACTGGGCTACATTCACAACCCTTTGTAATTTCTTGCAGTCTGGTCAGAGCAGGAGCCATACTAAGCTGTGATATATCCAGAAAGAATGCTTTCTATGGTGCATCTGTAAAAAATGGTGAGTGGCGTAGCGGACGTGCCAAATTTCCTTAGCCTCCTGAGAAAGTAAAGGCATTGGTGGGCTTTCTTAACTATAGCACCGGTATGGAAGGACCAGGAAAGGTTGTTGGTGGTCTAGACACCAGAAAATTGAAGCTCTCGACCATTTCTACTTCATCCCCATTGATGTAGACAGGGGCATGTCCCCCACTACGCTTAGTGGTTATGTTATGGGTGAGTAATCCAGTGGCCAGGACAAATACTCTGGAGACAAGAGTTCAGATCCCATCACAACAGACAATGGGAGAATTTAAATTCAATTGATAAACATGAAACAAAGTGCCAGTCACATGACGGTCAGAACATTGAATACAGGAGTTGGGACGTCTTGTTGAAGTTGTACAAGACATTGGTAAGGCCACACTTGGAATACTGTGTACAGTTCAGGTCACCCTATTATAGAAAGGATATTATTAAACTAGAAAGAGTGCAGAAAAGATTTACTAGGATGCTACCGGGACTTGATGGATTGAGTTATGAGGAGAGGCTGAATAGACTGGGACTTTTTTCTCTGGAGCGTAGGAGGCTGAGGGGTGACCTCATCGAGGTCTATAAAATAATGAGGGGCATAGACAAGGTAGATAGCCAATATCTTTTCCCAAAGGTAGGGGAGACTAAAACTAGAGGGCATAGGTTTAAGGTGAGAGGGGAGAGATACAAAAGTGTCCAGAGGGGCAATGTTTCACACAGAGGGTGGTGAGTGTCTGGAACAAGCTGCCAGAGGTAATAGTAGAGGCGGGTACAATTTTATCTTTTAAAAAGCATTTAGATAGTTACATGGGTACGATGGGTATAGAGGGATATGGGCCAAATGCGGGCAATTGGGATTAGCTTAGGGGTTTAAAAAAAAATAAGGGCGGCATGGACAAGTTGGGCCGAAGGGCCTGTTTCCATGCTGTAAACCTCTATGACTCTATGACAATCATGAAACTATCAGGCAGTTGTGAAAATCCATGTGGTTCACTGATGTCGTTCAGGAGAGGAAATCTGCCATTGTCACTTGATCTGGCCTACATGTGACTCCAGATTTTCAGCAATGTGGTTGTCTCTTCACTGCCCTCTGAACGGGCCACGCAAGTCACTTCGCTGTACCAAACCGCTGCAGAAAATGAATGTGAGTGTACCTAAACCACATTCACCAATGTGATTCAAGGTAGTTCGGCACTGTGCCCACCAGCTCCCTTTTCTTAGGAATGGGATATAAATGCTGGCCTTGCTGGTGAGGCTCACATCCCATGAACAAAACAAACAAGTTACGGGGGCTGGTTGAAAAAAGCCCTGTGGAAATCACTGGCGTAGCAGCAGCCATGCAGTAAAATCAGAGCCTGCTAAAAAGCATTAATATTCACTTGCTACTCATTTAAAAACTTAACTTTGGCATTTTGACATTCTGCTCAAATTTTATGGTAATTAGTTAGGCCCCCAGAGCCCTCCCAGCCAGAAATTATGCTCCAGTAAATTGACTTTCATGGAATCAAATTGTGACATATAGGAGTTAACTTATATGGTTGGGGGCGAGGGGTGGGGTGGGGGGAAGGGCGCAGAATCCCATGAGAAAAGAACTTGAGTTTACGATACTTTCTGATCTTCTTGCACCCTTTCCACCAAAGTTAAAGCAGATGATCCAACGCCCCTTCTCAAACCCGCATGGAAAAACAGTCCCGCAAAAGTGTAAGGGCCTTAAAACCTCGATTTTTGATTGACACGACAACGAAAGCTTTGTCGGTCACACGCATAAAATGGACACCTCTGAAAATTGGCACTGATGAACAACCCCAAATAATGAGCATTGTAACGGGTACAAGAGACACTCAGAAAGCGCGGATGCCAGCAAATCATTGTGGACAATTTCCTTGCCGCACGAGGACACAGCCTGGAACTAACTCCTAAAAATGTTCAAATTACATCTATGTCTGAAGATTGTGGCGACTAGATTATCACCGGATTCCTTCTTGTCCCCGCCAGTACCTGCGTTGCATCAACTCTTGCTCTCGCTGTCAATACAGACAAGGACTAGATTGAAAATAATTGGCAACAGCAAACAAAGGGCAGCTGAAGTCAATCCCAATGTGTCCATAATCTGCTGGAGTTGCAGTGCTTAAATGACAGCAGTCACCCATTTATTTCTGTGGTGAACCATCGTTGGTTCCCACTGGATAGTACTGAGCCAGGGGCTGGCCAGTACTACAAGGATGTACATATGTTACTGTTGGGCTGTGCTATTGTTGCTGTTGGGGTTAGGGTGGGGTTGTTACACCTTTGTACTGTAGTGTTGTGGCACATCCCAGTCGGGCTCCGCCTCCTGGGAGAGGTATAAGAGTCCCTGCTCTGGCCGGGACCCCTTCAGTCTGGGATAGTGTATATAAGTACTGGCTGCTTCATTACAGTAAATAAAAGCCTTTCATTTACCGAGCTTCAGGCCTCGTGTTTGAGTAGCGCATCAATTTCCAATGGCTTTTCATTGATGTTCATTGTCTGGACGTCTTGACTTAAATCAGGGAGGGTGGGATTTTCCGGCCACACTCCCCCAAGGCTGGAAAATTCCGCCCAAGGTCAACGGACCTTTGCATAGCTCATGTCCCGCCCGTCAAGAGAATCTTTGTTAAAATTCTGTTCACATACGGCCGCACGGTGGCACAGTGGTGAGCTCTGCTGCCTCACAGCGCCAGGGACTTGGATTCAATTGGGCTTGGGTCACTGTCTGTGTGGAGTTTGCACGTTTTCCCCGTGTCAGCGTGGGTTTCCTCCGGGTGCTCCGGTTTCCTCCCACAGTCCAAAAGACATGCTGGTTAGGTGCATTGACCCGAACAGGTGCCGGAGTGTGGCGACTAGGGGAATTTCACAGTAACTTCATTGCAGTGTTAATGTAAGCCTTACTTGTAGCACTAATAAATAAACTTTAACTTTACATAAGCCGCCCGCCAAGGAAATCGGAGCGGGCGAGGGGTGGACAATGGGAAGGTCCGTTGACCTTGGGCGGGATTTTACGGTTTTGGGACGAATGAGACTGTAAAATTAAATTCAAATTAGTTTAAAAGATGAAATATAAGTTACAATATCTTGATTTCATCAACCATTATTGGATTGCATATCTAAGTATCTAAGTTCAGAAATTTTGTATTCAAAGTAAGTGTTTGCATCGACTGGGCAACTCTTTAACTATACCCAAGAAATCCATGAGATTGAATGGCGAATAGCCAACATCACATCCCATTGACATCAATGGAGAGCAACATCAGTGTTGCTCCAGAGTGCCTGTTCATTGATAATCGGTTAAATTGACGTTTTGGTGCACGTGGTGGCTAAGCTTTCCCTGCATGGTCAAACCTTTAGCACCAAATGAATTTCTGGTCTTCCAGCCGTCAACATTGCAAGAGTACTATTCTTAGAGTTGAACATTTTTCTCATGGAGTAATTTTTGTTCTCAGAGTGCCTGAAACTTAACAAACTTGGAGGCTTTTGACCCTTTCCAACAGAAGCTGTTCCGCGAAATGTATTGGGCATTTGCAGGCTTCCAGCTCCCAACTGCAAAGACTTGGCATGACACATACAGCAGCAGTTTTCCACCTCAGCAATTGGGAAGCTGGAATTCTGGACGTCACGGCAAAATGACATTTTTATTGTAAAATGATTGATAAGAATAAAAACCTGCGCTTTGTTTTTTTTCTAATGAAAATGTCTTTAACCGAGCCTGAGCTGTAAGCAATTTCCCAGCTGCTTCTTTTTGAACATTTTCTAACAACCCTGACTGAGATTGGGACTCCTCATGTGGGGAAATCACACTCGCAAGCTTGGATCCTACACCCTTACACACTGCCAGAACAGCTGGCTGGTAGGATATCAGTTTGCAGATGCATTGCAGCTTGACAACTAGAGAAACCGCAGCTGTGGTGTTGCATGGAGTGTTTTTTTTTGCATATGTATGCACAAAATACCTCTCCTGGTTTTAATAATTGAAGTGATGGGAGAATTCAGGTGACGATCGCAGCATTTCAAAATGTTTCCATTCATTTTTGTCCTGCGAGGGTATCCGCCCTCCCCACCTCCTATTGGTGCCGTGCCCTAACAGAATGTTGGTGACCATGGCCTTGCATTGGATTGGTCCATGATTATTCTTGGCAAAGCACTGCGGTGGTTCGCCATTGCCTCCTGTAGTGAGGCTAACCAGGAAACTCTGCTGCTCTTGCTGCCTGCCATCGGGCTTGTTAGAAGGAATACAGGCTGATAATTCACCTTGGTTATGGGCGCACCTTCCATGGCCATTAAGACCTGAGGTGGGACTTGAACCTGTCACAACATTTAAGGCTATGGGCCAAGTGCTGGAAAGTGGGATTAGTGTAGATTTAGTGTGGTATTGTCGGTGCAGAGTGGATGGGCCGAAGGGCTCTTCTGTACTGTATGACTCTACGACCACCCAAAAGACCACCCTCCCCCCCATCAATCTCAGGCCTAGAGGTAGGGGAGCTCCCACTGCAGCCCAAGACCTCCCCTCTCTCCTCATGCCTATTATCTGAGCATTTTTCAGGCCAGATCCAAAAGCTAAATCCTTTGATTTTCACTCCATTGAAGATGGCTGACTTGCTACGTATTTCCAGAATTTTCTGTTTCTCCTTTCAAGCTGTTGAAACCAGCTGTAGTGAAATCCCAGCACGTTATCAAACCCAAACAGTGTGAGATAATCACCCACAGGAACCATCACAGTTTACAGCGCAGAAGCTGGCCATTTGGCCCATCATGATAATGCTGGCTCATTACTCGAAGAATCCTCATGTAACTCTCCTAAGTGACTATAACTATAACTCTTCCTTATCTTGCTTGACCCGTCTGCACAATTGGTCACACCATCAACCTCTCTCCACTGTCAGCCAGCTGGCTAGGACAACCTCTCTCCATTCAATTCCTATCTATCCAATTATTCCCAATGCAGAATCGCCGAGCAGAAACTGATAGCCAAGTTCCGCTCGCATGAGGACCCAGGATCTTGGGTTCATGTCACACTACATGTAACCCCCACCATTTGGCCTGGGCTTGCAAAAGCTCACTAATTATCCTGGCTTGAGATAGTTCACACTTTTTTAACCTGTGATTATCCCTCTCTCCACTCGCATTGTCTGTACCTGTAAAGCCTCGCATTCCAACCATTATCTTGTAATTATGTCTTTGTCTATATATGCCGTGATTATGAAACCTACCTCTCCACTCATCTGATGAAGGAGCAGCGCTCCGAAAGCTCGTGCTACCAAATAAACCTGTTGGACTTTAACCTGTAAGAGACTTCTTACTGTGCCCACCCCAGTCCAACGCCAGCATCTCCACATAGTGATAATTGTAATGAGTGAAATTGACTGCTGAATGAACCTGGGTGAAAGCAATCATTGCAGCTTCATAAATGTGTTGTCATCATCATCATTGTCAACAGTAGCTGGTGTCTGCTTTAATCAATTATTTTTAGCCATACTTAGGTTTCTGCCAGTTACATCTGATGGAATCACAGTCTACAATGGTAGGAACAGAAAGGATTAAATGCTATAGAGGGAGTACAGTGAAGGTTTACCTGTCTGATTCCTGGGATGGCAGGTGTGCCATATGAGGAGGTTAGGGTTATATTCACTGAAGTTTCGAAGAGTGAGAGCGGAACTCATAGAAACTTATGAAATTCTAACAGTGTTGGACAGGGTAGATTCAGAAAGAATGTTCCCAATGGCAGGGGAGTCCAGAACTAGGAGTCATAGTTTGAGGATAAGGAGTAAATCTTTTGGAACTGAGGTGAAGAGAAATTTCTTCACCCAGAGGGTGGTGAATGTGTGGAATTCACTACCACAGAAAGTAGTTGAGGCCAAAACGTTGTGTGATTTCAAGAAGAAATTAGATATAGCTCTAGGGGCTAAAGGGATCAAGGGATATGGGAGGAAGGGAGGATCAGGATATTGAATTTAATGATCAGCCATGATCAAAATGAATGGTGGAGCAGGCTCGAAGTGTCGAATAGCCTACTCTTGCTTGTAGTCTCTATGTTTCTATGAATGTGTGTGACCTTCCAGTGATGTATGATGGGCAACGGACGCAGTGAGAGGGGGAGGGGAACATTGTGTTTGTTTTTCTGGTGATTATGTCTATGGTTGTGTGTCTGATTTGATTTATTATTGTCACGTGTTGGGGTACAGTGAAAAGTATTGTTTCTTGCGCTATATTAGACAAATCATACCATTTGTAGAGTACATAGGGGAGAAGAAAAGGAGAGGATGCAGAATATAGTGTTACAGTCACAGCTAGAGTGTAGAGAAAGTTCAAGGTAATATATGGTAGCTCCATTCAAAAGTCTGATGGCAGCAGGGAAGAAGCTGTTCTTGAGTCGGCTGGTACGTGATCTCAGACTTTTGTATCTTTATCGCGACGGAAGAAGTTGGAAGAGAGTGTGTCCGAGGTGCGTGGGGTCCTTGATTATGCTGGCTGCTTTTCCGAGGCAGCGGGAAGTGCAGACAGAGTAGTCTGCCGGTAAACTCGTCTGGTCCAATTGAAATATGATATCCTGCTGGTCTGGAGTTACATTGATTTGTGTCTTTGACATTGTGAAAAACCCAAGGTCTTTTGAACCAACGACTGAATGAGGGTGAATAATTATTTTTGCAAGTCAAAGATTGTACCACAGATTGCCTTTCAAGAGTACTTCCTTACATTAGGCTTTCGGCCCCCTGCTGGGAAGACCAACCTGTTTATAAAGTGGATAGTTTTATCAGCAGGATACCGGAGTGTTGTGGGTTCTTTTAATCAGACTCAAGTACAAGAAGCACTAAACAAGTGAGTTTTAATTATCACAAAGATGTCCTATTTCCAAACACATGCAGTTCATGGCTGACTGCCATTAGTTTCCTACTGTTGGACAAGGCAACCCATCTACCCTCTGGACACTTAGGCATGTATTTTTCTAGCCCAGTAACCTGAATAATCTCACAGAGAGACAAAGCTGTAGCTGAGAAACATAAACATTCATAAATTCAGTCACCAAGGAGCTCCTGCTCCCCAGTACTGGTAACATGTTGCTCCTTCTCACAGAAAGTTATTGGCTATCTTTTTCTTGATTATTTGCGGTGATTTAAGGTGACGAGGTGAGCTTATATCTGCATTTCTATACAGATGGATTTATGAACAGTCAGACGACACATATGATACGATCAATTCAATTTACCTCCAGTACTTAAATGGCCCATTGCACCCTCTTAATATGGGTGGCGCGGTGGCACAGTGGTTAGCTGCTGCCTCAGCGCCAGGGACCCAGGTTCAATTCCCAACTTGGGTGACAGTCTGTGCGGAGTCTGTACCTTCTCCCTGTGTCTGCGTGGGTTTCCTCCCACAGACATGGGAGGAAATGTGCTGGTTGGGTGCATTGGCCATGCTAAGTTCTTCCTCAATGTACCTGAACAGGCGCCAGAGTGTGGTGACAATGGGATTTTCACAGTAACTTCATTGTAGTGTTAATGTAAGCCTACTTGTGACACTAATAGAATCATAGAACCATAGAGCACAGAAGAGGCCTTTTGACCCATCAGCTCCACACCGATACATGAGAAACACCTGAACATCCACCTAATTCCATCTGCCAGCACTTGGTCTATAGCCCTGAATGTTGTGATGTGCCAAGTGTTCAACCAGATACTTTTTAAAGGGTGTGAGGCAACCTGCATCTACCACCCTCCCAGGCAGCATGTTCCAGACTGTCATCACCCTCTGGGTAAAAATCTTTCCTCACATCCTGCCTAAACCTCCGGCCCTTCACCTTGAACCTATGTCCCCTTGTGACTGACCCTTCAACTAAGGGGAACAGTTGCTCCTTATCCACTCCGTCCATGTCTCTCATAATCTTGTGCACCTTGACCAGTTCGCCCCTCAATCTTCTCTGCTCCAACGAAAACAACCCACCCAACCTCTCTTCATAACTTAAATGTTCCATCCCAGGCAGCAACCTGGTGAATCTCCTCTGCACCCACTCCAGTGCAATCACATCCTTCTGATAATGTGGTGACCAGAACTGCACACAGTGCTCCAGCTGCGGCCTCACCAAAGTTCTATACAACTCCAACATGACTTCCCTGCTTTTGTAAAGATTGATAAAGTGTCCCATATGCCTTTTTCACCACTCTACTAACATGCCCTTCTGCCTTCAGAGATCTGTGGACAAACACACCAAGGTTCCTAGTTTCCTACCATTCATTGAGTGCTTTCTTGTCAAGTTACTCCTTCTAAAGTGCATTACATCACAATTTTCAGGGTTAAGTTCCATCTGTCACTTATCTGCCCATTTGACCATTCTGTCCATATCTTCTTGTAGCCTAAGACACTCTGCCTCACTGTTAACCACCCATCCAATCTTTGTGTCATCCACAAACTTACTAATCCTACCCCCCAAATAGTCATCAATGTCATTTATATAAATGACAAATGATAGGGGGCCCAACACTGATCCCAGTGGTACGCCACTGAACACTGGCTTCCAGTCTCTGTCTCCTACAACTGAGCCAATTTTGAATCCACTTTATCAAATTACCCTTTATCCCATGTGAATTTATCTTCTTTATAATCTCCCATGTGGGACCTTGTCAAAGGCTTTGCTGAAATCCATATAAACCTGGTCACCTCCTCAAGAAGTTCAATCAAATTTGTTAGGCATGACCTCCCTCTGACGAAGCCATACTGACTGTCCTTGATCAAGCTTTGCCTCTCCAAGTGGAGATAGATGCTCTCAGAAATTTCTCTAACAATTTCCCTATCACTGACATGAGATACACTGGTTGGTAGTTCCCTGGTTTATCCTTGCAACCCTTCTTAAATAGTAGAACCACATTAGCTGTTCTTCAGTCATTTGGCACCACCCCCGTGGCCAGAGAGGAATTGAAAATTTGGGTCAGAGCCGTTGCAATCTCCTCCCTTGCCTCCCACAGCAGCCTTGGGCACAATTCACCTGGACCTGATTATTTATCCACTTTTAATGCTGCCAACACCTTCAATACCTTGTCCTTCCCAATGCCAATTTGCTCAAGAACTTCACAGTTTCTCTCCCTGAATTCCGTACCATCGTCCTCATTTTCTTGGATGAAGACGGATATGAAGTATTCATTCAACACTTTAACCTGGTTACCCTCTTCCCATTGATATACTTATGGAATTTATTGGGATTTTGCCTACTTTTACCAGCCACAGCCTTCTCATATCCCCTCTTTACATTCCTAATTGTTTTCTTAAGCTCCACCCTGCACTTTCTATACCTCACTAATGTCTCTACTGATTTGCTCCTCTTGTTTTTTTTAAAATGCCTTTCTTTTCCTTCTCATTGTATGCTGAATATCTCTGGTCATCCATGGTTTTCTGGGGTTGTTATTCCTACCTGTCACCCTGGAGGGAACATGTTGGGCTTGCACCCTCGCCATTTCCTTTTTGAATGCTCCCCACTGATCTTCAGTAGATTTTCCCATTAGGAGCTGTTTCCAGTCTATCCTGGCCAGATCCTGTCTTATTTTACTAAAATCCACTTTCCCTCAATCCAAAACTTTTTTTGGAGTTTGTCTATTTCATTGTCCATAACAAGCTTTAATTGTAACATATTGTGATCACTATCGCTAAAATGCTCCCCCACCACCACCTCAACCACCTGTCTGGCGTCATTCCCCAGAATTAGGACCAGCACAGCTCCTTCCCTTGTTAGATCCTCCACATATTGATTTAAAAAGTTCCCTTGTACACATTTCAAGAAATCTGGCCCATCCAAGCCCTTAACACTATGTCTATCCCAGTTCATGTTGGGAAAGTTAAAATCACCCTATTGTTGTTGTTTTTACACACCTCCACACACTGAGCACATGCTTACTCCTCAATATCCCTCTGACTATCTGGGGGTCTATAATAAACACCTAACAATGTGGCTGCCCCTTTTTTATTCCTAGGCTCTACCCAAAGCTTCATTTGATGCCCCCTCCATGATATCATCTTTCCTTACTCTAGTTACTGACTTCTTAACTAATAACGCAATGCCCCCTCCTCTTTTACCTCCTCGACTGTCTCACCTGGAATGTTGAGTTGCCAATCATGTCCTTCCTTCAACCATGTCTCTGTGAGGGTGACTATGTCACACTTCCATATGTTAATCACTGCTCTCAACTCCTCCATTTTACCTGCAATACTCCTGGGGTTAAAGTAGAGGATATCTAGCCTGGCCTTGCTCCTTTGAAACTTAATACAGCTGCACTCCCTCTGACTTGTTTGTTTTGCTGTATGATTCCATGCCCTTATTCTGCTAACAGTCTGTGTCCCCTTCCCCCCGCCCCCCCCCCCCCCCCGCCAAATTAGTTTAAACTCCTCCCAACAGCACTAGCAAAATATCTGGCAAGGATGTTAGTCCTGTCTGGTACAGATGTAGACCGTCCTGCTTGTACGAGTCCCACCTTCCCCAGAAATGGTCCCAGTGATCCAGGAAACTAAAACCCTCCCTCCTGCGCCAATTCTTAAGCCACACACTCATCTGTACTGTCCTCCTATCCCTGGTGCTCGCTACCACGTGGCACTGGGAGTAATCCCAAGATTACAACCTGAGAGGTCTTGCTTTTTAGTCTACTGCCTAACTCCCTGAATTCTTGATGTAAGAACTCATCCCTCGTTCTATCTATGTCATTGGTACCAACATGTACCATGACCTCTGCCTTCATAATACCCTGCAGCCGTTCAGTGACATCCCGGACCCTAGCACCAGGGAAGCAACATACCATCCTGGAGTCACATTGATGGCCACAGTAGCATCTATCTGTACCCCTGACTATAGAATCCCCTATTACTATTGCTCTGCTTCTCTTCCACCCCCCCCCCCCCCCCGCCCCCCCTAATCAGACAGGCTGCTTGTGATGCCAGAAGTTTGGCTCTGTTTGTACTTCCTGGAGGAACCTGCAACTCATCAGCCTCCAAAATGGAATACCGATTTGTGAGCGAGATTCCAGGGGACTCCTGAACTACTTGCATACATCTCTTGGACTGCCTGGTGGTCACCCATTCCCTTCCTTCCTCAAATCCCTTCAGTTGTGGTGTGACCACCTCTCTAAATGTGCTATCCATGATGCTCTCAGACTCGCAGATGCTACACAGTGTCAGCAGCTGCCATTCCAGCTCCGAAACTCGAACATCCAAGAGCTGCAGCTAAACACACTTCCTGCACGCATGCTGGCCCTGGGCACTGGAATGTGCCCAGCCTCCCACATGGAGCAACAAGAGCAAATCACAGCTTTGAGCTCTCCAGCCATGACTAAACCCTTTAAGTTTAAAATCGTTATAAGATTTTTTTTTAAAGAAAGCAAATAATTCCCTACCCTTGCCTTAACAATGAGTTTCAATTTAATATGGTTTGGAAATACCCGCCAGGACTTACTCACCAATCAGCTTCGTCCGTTGGTCTCATGTCACTTTCTTACCTGCAATGTATGTGCCCACTTTTTTGGTTAGAGTAGGAGGGAGGGAAACACTAATGTAGAGTTTGAAGCTTAACTGCTCCTTGACACCAGTTCTTCCACTTCCCATTTTTTAGTAGATGTGACTGCGCCAACTTCTCCCAAAATGCTCCTCTCTGCTGCCTCTGCTGGATGAATAAATAAACTTTAAACTTTAAGTTGTTGCTGTTCAGTGTGTGTGCACTTCTGGTGACATGTATCACCCTTTGGTGAATGGATTAAAAAAATCTTGTTCAGGGGATGTGGGCATCACTAGCTGGGTCAGCATTTATTGCCCATCCCTAATTGTCCTTGAACTGAATGGTTTTCTAAGCCATTTCAGAGGGCATTTAAGAGTCAACCACATTGCCAGCCCAGGCAAGGGTGGCAGATTTCCTTCCCTAAAGGACATTAGTGAACCAGATGGATTTTCTTTTCACAATCGGCAATGGTTTCATTACTGGTCATCATTAGACCAGTAATTCCAGATTTCTTTTTATTGATGTCAGATTTCACCATCTGCCATGGTGGGATTTGAACTTGGGTCTCCAGAGTATTACCCTGGGTCTCTGGATTACTAGTCTAGTGACAATACCACTTATGCCACCACCTCCCCTTGCTGCAGGCAAACATCTCTTGATGAGAAACATGAGCACTCATCAATGGATGTGAAGTGGGGTCTCCTTATTCTGTCCATGGCAGTTTTATTAGGCAGTAGCCAATGTAATTCGACATTGCTCACTTTTCCTGCTCCTTCAGAAAAGACCTGCGGCTAGGACCTTTGAGCAAATACTTTTAATGCAAATGACCCACAATGTGCCTCACAAATCTGTTGCTGATGTCCTGAAGTACTTTACAGCCAAAGAAGTATTCTTGAAATGTAGTCATCATTATAATGCAGGAAATGCAGCAGCCAATTGGCGCACAACAAACTTCTAATGACAGCCTTTTAAAAAATGACCAGATAATGGGATGTGGTGCTGCTGGTTGGCAGATAAATATTGGCCAGGACTCTGTTGAGAAGTCCTCTGTTCCTCTTTGAAATAGTGCCATAGGGTGTTTTACTCTCATCTGAAAGGGTGGCTGAGGCTTTAGTTTAACATAGTGTGATGATAATAGTGCAATTGATATGGATATATATATATATATATATATAGTTTAATTATTTTTAAGGGAAATGTTTAAAAATGCAGCTTTATGCTACAGTCAGTATGTCTGGTGGGAATGCAGGTCAGATTTTGGGAGGGCAAGATAATTATTCATTTCAACCTTGCAAGTATTTATTTTAAGTAAACTTCATGGACTTTTGTTTACTTAAGTTCCCCTGGGATTTCCGATTAAAGTAATCGACAGGGTCATGTGATTATGTGGTTTATGTGCAGTTTGGGGTCCATGGCAGAGAAAAAAAAGCTTTTGCAGAAAACAGTTTAGTTTGCAGCTGAGGCCTGGTTGAAGTTAGAAGGATTTGTGCAGGCTTCTGGAATGCTTTCTCTGAAAGCTTCAAGACTGTCTACACTGATTATAGCAAGTATATTTACGGTTGCTAATTGTATTTAAAGTGGCATTTAAGTCTGTATGAGGAAGGTTGCTTATTTGGAACTGAAACAGTGATAAGTTAAAAATTAAAGTTGTTTCCTATTCATTTTTAAATATTGTTGACCTATTAATAGTTAAATTGCTTTATTTGTTAGAGTTATATTTAAACTGTGTTATTAAATAAGGTTTGTTTCATGACAAAAGATCCCTAATTGTCAGTGGAATTACTCCTGGAGTGAAACATCCTATCTTCACATTTATGGCAAAATAGAAACATTGTTGGGATCTCATCTGGCATCCTCATGTAATTTGTGTTCTGGTCATTTATTATGTGAAAGACGGGACCTCTGACAATGCAGCACTCCCTTGATTTTATATCGCATTATCAGCTTAGATTATATGTTCACGCCATCAGAGTAGGACTTGAAACCCCGGCCGAAGAATAGTCAGATTGGACTCGAAACTTTAACTCTGTTTCTTTCTTCACAGCAGTTGTCCTATCTGCTGAGTTTTTTTCCAACACATTCTGTTTTTATTTCATGTTTCCAGCATTCTCAATATGCTGCCTTTATTCTTGAGAACCCAACCTCCTGACTTAGGGGCAAGAGAGCCATCACTGAACCAAAACAAACCAAAATGACCCTTGACACTCGGAATGGTTAGAAGTTCATTAAGTGCCAACCCACCATTAACGCAGCCACCATTCGGAATAATGGACGGGGTTTTATGACCTTGCGCGTCCCGAAACCGTAAAATCCCGCCTGAGGTCAACAGAGCTTTCCGTTGTCCGTCCCTTGTCCGCTCCAATTCCCGTGGCAGGAGGGGCGGTAAAATTCCGGCCGATATCTTAAATTGGAACATAACACAATAAAGATATTTGCTGGAAACCTCCACCCTCGTCCGTGGCTGGGATACTCCGGTGCCGTTGCAGTGAATGGAATTCTGGCTGAGCGCCAAATTCTCCATTCTCGCGGGGTGGCAATGGACGAGATCGGACAATCTCACCAACTACCTCCGTCTTTGAAAGCAGTAGACACATTTATTCTCTGCTTATGGCATTCTTTTGTGGAGGCAATAGATCCTCTTTAATGCGCTTTTAGAAGAATATCATTCTGACAGGAAAATAAAATATACCAGTGGGAATAGGAATATTTCCCAATTAGATGTATTATTTAAGCATAAATATAGTGCTCGGGGCTAATCACAAAGTTCTTATCAAATAATGTAATGCATAAAATTGGGGAATTTTAGATTTAAGAACTAAAATGATATATAATATAAACCTCTAACTAATCAAGTATAGCAAGGTAGGCTGATAATTCTGCTGAAGTATTTAATAAAACTTGAAATAAGAAGGTTTTATTTCAGAATAAAATAGCTTCTAGAGTTTCTCTGTCTCAACAATAAAACAGATTATTATAACCCTCAGTTCAGGATTATAATAACCCTGAATAAGCTTGTTTCCTTTCTTAACTCTAATAAGAATCCACAAATTGGATTCCTGCAATAATATCCTAAGGCTGATAACTAATTAAACTATGGGATGTCAACCTTCAAATAAATTTAATTGCAGCATCCTTTTTCTTTGCTATGCTCTGCTATGAACTTGTTTTTAAAATCTCCCAAAAAAAACCTTTGTTTACCTTCCAGCAGTTTCTTCAACCTAATAATTTCATTTCCAAATTTATTTTGGATTAATGAGGTAGCCCAGTCACTGATGTATTGTTTTCTAAATCACTCCAGCGCTGTGTAAAGGTCACCAGCTGATACTAAATAAAAAACACTGACAGGCAAATTGTCAGAGAGGGATTGTCATTGCAGAGAGATCTGGCGTGGCATTAATTCTATCACATAAAAAAGCTTTCACTCGTCATCAAATTCCAAATTTTCTCTTACACTTTGTTTTGGTTGAAAATGGTGAGTTGGCACTGGAAGGACCCCACCGATCTGAACACGGGAGCTTAATTTGATGGTGGACATATTTGGAGGCCATGCAGAAAGCAATCGTATGTATATTAGTCTGTAACAGAAAGAAGAATAGAGAATTCCAAACATTCACCATCCTCTGAGCGAAGAAATTACTTCTTAGCTCAGTCTTAAATGGCCTGCTTTTTAATCTGAGACTACGGTCATAACTCTATCACTTCGACTGCCATGGAATCGGCGTGGGCGAGGGTCCGACAACAGAAATCTTCGTTGACCTCTGGCAGGAATTTCTGGTCTTGCCCAAGCGAGGCCATATAATCCCGCCCTATAGGCCTGGGTTGTGCCCTCTATGCCCTATGGGGCGGGACTTTCCCGTTCTGCCTGCCATGGGAATCATAGCGGGAAGAGATGGACCATGCAAAGGTCCATTGACTTCAGGTGGGAATTTCCGGCCTTGGGGTGAACGCAGCTGGAAAATCCCACCCTATGGGTGGGATGGCGGCACAGTAGTTGGCACTGCTGCCTTACAGCTCCAGGGACCCAGGTTCAATTCCGGCCTTGGGTCGCTGTCTGTGTGGAGTTTGCATGTTCTCCCCGTGTCTGCGTGGGTTTCCTCCAGTTGCTTCGGTTTCCTGCCACAGTCCAAAGATGTGCAGGTTGGATAGATTGGCCGTGCCCTGTCGTGTCCCAGGATGTTTAGGTTAGATGGATTAGCCATGGGAAATGTGTGGGGTTACAGTGATAGGGCGGGGGGGAGAGGCTAGGTAAGATACTCTGCAAGAGAGTCGGTGCAGATTTGGTGGGCTGAATGGCCTCTTCTGCACTGCAGGGATTCTGTGATTTTCCGGCTGTTCATGACAGTGGGATTTTCTGGTTGTGCTGCAGTGAGCGGAGATTTGGCTGAGCACCAAATTCTCCGTCCGCGCTTGGGGTGTGATGGCCGGTAAGATTGTGCCTCACATCCCTTGGTCCTAGACACATCGGCCAGGGAAATATCTCATCTACATCTACCCTGTCACTCCCTGTAAGAATTTTGTAATTTTCAATGAGATCAGAATCAATTATTGCTGCAAGCTGCCATTTTCTGGTCTTTTCACGCAGAGGTTTTCACATTATTTTTGCACATTTATTTTGCTGCATTTTTGCGTCCTGAAACTCTTTGTAGAGCTGGTTTTCCATAGCACTGACAGCTGCTTCCTTAGCTGTGGATGATCCACTGGGCCTTTTAATGTTACATCAGCCAGTCTACATTCCAGAAATGCAATCAAATGGTGACAGAAGCCTTGTTTATTGGAAAAAATACTTTTCACTGCTTCCTGTATGGAATGGAAGGAACAACATCTTTGACAGAGAGGCAGGGCCTTATTATGGCATGAATCTAGCCATCAGTGTCCTCAGCAATAACGCCATGGAATATATGAACAAAATAGGCAGTCCACTGCACCACTACAATGTACTGTGGCAAATCTAGAACAAAAGGTACAGGTATAGGTTGCGAGGCGGTAGATTTAAAACTGAGCTAAGGAAGAACTATTTCTCACAGAGGGTGGTGAATTTGTGGAGATCGCTGCCCCAAAGCGCGAATCATTAAATGGTTTCAAGAAGGATATAGATAAATTTCTGATTTAAAAAATGAGTTAAAGAGATATAGAAAACAGGTGGGGGAAGTGCATTTGAGACCAGGATGAGATCAGCCATCATCTGATTGAATGGCAGAGTCAGCTTGAAGGGCTGAATTGCCTACTTCTGCTCCTAATTCATATGTTCCTTTTAGGACCATTTTTGAGGCTGAAAGGTGTGGCCATGCATGAATCAAGTGCTGCCCCGGGCTACAAACCTTATCATTTTCAGCCCTACGACTGGAACCTGCGGTGCCTCCACAGGCAACTCATCACTTCAAGAAGCTGAACGCCAGGCTTTGCCTCACAGCCAGGGCCCAGGATGTGGGTTTGCATGGCAACCAGGGAAGCTGACTGGGAGTACTGCAGAGTCAGGCTTCATCCCTGCCTCACTCATCACCATCTAATTTCCCAGCCGGAGTCTGAAGAGGAGTAAGCCCCATCATTTGTGTAAATAAGAGGCCTGACATCTGTTCTAAGCAACTGCTAATATCAGGCCAGATGGCTCTATAGCACATTTTGATTGCAGGATATTTGTCCTAAAATTGATCCTTGTTGCATCCATTTTACGCCTGTGAAAATGGGTACAGCAATGCACATCAATTTAGACACGAGGCTCGAAGCTCAGTAAATGAAGGCTTTTATTTACTATTAATGAAGCTATCAGAACTTATGTACACTATCCCAGACTGAAGGGGTCCCGGCCAGAGCAGGGACTCTTATACCTCTCCCAGGAGGCGGAGCCCGACTGGGATGTGCCACAACAGTAACAAACACAGGTGTAACAACCCCACCCTAACCCAACAGCAACAATAGTACAATCCAACAGTAACACATGTACATCCTTGTAGTACTGGCCAGCCCCTGGCTCAGTACTATCCAGTGGGAACCAACGATGGTTCACCACATTCACCCCTCCTTTGAGAACAAAGGCCGGCGGGGTACAAAAACAGAATAAAGTGTCAGCAGTCTATAAGTTCAGACGGTCGGGGGACCGCACCGTCGTTGTGACCTCCTCAATACCGGCGGTGACACCGGAGTAGGCACTTGCGGTGGCGTTCTCCCCAAAACGGCGTCCAGCTGTTCTTCCACGGACTCACAGACCGGTTGACCCTGAGCAGACGGTAGTGCAGGGGATCCTGACACGCCCTGCGGTGGCGACCATCTTCGGGGCTCAGGCAAGCTGTGCATGGGAGTAAAATTGTTAAGCAATGGTCCCGATGCTGCCCGCGCTGTGTCCGGGGAAGAAATGAGAGATAATGGATTTGTTACTGGGGGTATGGGAGCGACAGGAGTTGCTACGTCCCCTGCAGGCGCCAGATCTCGGATCGAGACCGTGTCCTCTCGCCCGTCAGGATATGCCACATAGGCATACTGAGGGTTGGCGTGGAGGAGGTGGACCTGTTCGACCAAGGGGTCGGACTTGCGGGCCCTTACATGTCGCCGCAGGAGGACGGGTCCTGGGTACGTCAACCAAGCTGGTAAAGATATCCCCGAGGAAGACTTCCGAGGGAATGAGAACATCCTCTCGTGGGGAGTAGCATTGGTTGCCGTACACAGGAGGGAGCGAATAGAGTGAAGCGCATCAGGGAGAACCTCCTGCCAACGGGAGACTGGAAGACCTTTGGATTTCAACGCCAGTAGGACAGCCTTCCAGACTGTAGTATTCTCTCGTTCCACCTGTCCATTACCCCTAGGGTTGTAACTCGTGGTCCTACTAGAGGCAATCCCGTATGAGAGCAGGAATTGCCTCAAGTCATTGCTCATGAACGACGAGCCCCTATCGCTATGGATATAGCTGGGGTACCCGAACAGGGTAAAAAGATCACGGAATGCCTTGATCACCGTGGCAGCGGATGTATCCGAGCAGGGGACAACAAACGGGAACCGGGAGTACTCATCGATTATGTTTAGAAAGTACACGTTCCGATCTGTTGAGGGAAGGGGGCCCTTAAAATCAACACTCAGCCTCTCGAAGGGACGAGTGGCCTTGACCAAATGTGCCCGGTCAGGTCTGTAAAAGTGCGGTTTGCATTCCGCGCAAATCCGACAGCTCCTTGTTACCGACCTGACATCCTCCACCGAGTAAGGCAGGTTGCGGGCTTTTACAAAGTGGTAGAGCCGAGTGACCCCAGGATGGCACAGATCATTATGGAGGGCGTTCAAACGATCCTCTTGAATACTCGCGCATGTTCCATGCGAGAGGGCATCCGAGGGCTCATTGAGTTTCCCTGGACGATACATGATATTGTAGTTATAGGTGGAGAGTTAAATTCTCCACCGCAAGATCTTGTCATTCTTGATCTTGCCCCTCTGTGTGTTAAACATGAACGCCACGGACCACTGGTCCGTGATCAGGGTTAACCGTTTTCCCGCCAAGTAATGGCGCCAGTGCCTGACGGCCTCCACAATGGCCTGGGCCTCCTTTTCCACCGCTGAATGCCGAATTTCGGGGCCTTGGAGGGTGCGGGAAAAAAATGCGACGGGCCTGCCCGCCTGGTTAAGTGTGGCGGCCAGGGCGAAATCAGATGCATCGCTCTCCACCTGAAAGGGGATGGATTCGTCTACCGCGTGCATCGTGGCTTTCGCGATGTCGTCTTTCAATTTCTTCAAGGCCAATTGGGCCTCTGGCGTGAGGGGAAAAGTCGTGGACTTAATAAGCGGACGGGCTTTGTCCGCGTAGTTGGGGACTCCCTGCGCATAATAGGAGAAGAAGCCTAGGCATCTTCTCAGTGCTTTTGCGCTAGCGGGCAAGGGAAGTTCAGCAAGGGGGCGCATACGGTCTGGATCAGGGCCAATGACCCCGTTTTCCACCACGTATCCCAGGATGGCTAAATGGCGCGTACGGAACACACACTTCTCCCTGTTGTAGGTCAAGTTCAGGCGAGATGCAGTGCGTAAGAAGTTTTGGAGGTTTGTGTCATGGTCCTGCTGATCATGGCCGCAGATGGTGACATTATCCAGGTACGGGAAGGTAGCCCGCAGCCTGTTCTGGTCCACCATTCGGTCCATAGCATGCTGGAAGACCGAGACCCCATTGGTGACACCAAAGGGAACCCTAAGAAAATGATGCAAGCGACCATCCGCCTCAAAAGCCGTGTATTGTCGGTCCTCTGGGCGAATGGGGAGTTGGTGGTAGGCGGACTTGAGGTCTATGGTGGAGAACACCTGGTACTGCGCAATCTGATTGACCATATCAGATATGTGCGGGAGAGGATACGCATCCAGCTGCGTATATCGGTTAATGGTCTGACTGTAATCAATTACCATCCGGGGTTTGTTCCTGCTCTTGACCACAACAACCTGTGCCCTCCACGGACTGACACTGAGCTGTATGATCCCTCCTTTGAGGAGTCGCTGAACCTCAGATCTAATGAAGATCCGATCCTCAGTGCTGTAACGCCTACTTTTTTTTTTTTTATAGAAACCCTACAGTGCAGAAGGAGGCCATTCGGCCCATCGAGTCTGCACCGACCACAATCCCACCCAGGCCCTACCCCCACATATTTACCCGCTAATCCCACTAACCTACGCATCTCAGGGGCAATTTTTAACCTGGCCAATCAACCTAACCCGCACATCTTTGGACTGTGGGAGGAAACCGGAGCACCCGGAGGAAACCCACGCAGACACGAGGAGAATGTGCAAACTCCACACAGACAGTGACCTGAGCCGGGAATCGAACCCGGGACCCTGGAGCTGTGAAGCAGCAGTGCTAACCACTGTGCTACCGTAGCGATGGGCTTGCAGCCTGGTACCAGATTCTGAAATAAAGAGGGTGTGGTGATCTTTAACGTAGAGAGATTGCAGGCGGGGCGCATTGGGCAATTTGGAGACTGCAGCTGTTTTCCCACTGCCAGCGAAGGGAGTGGCCCACCGTACTGTAGGATTACACTCCTCAACTGGACCATGAAGTTTAGTCTGAGAAGTATTGGCGCGCAAAGATACGGCAACACAAGGAGCTTGAAGCGCTCGTAAACTGTGCCTTGTACCTTCAAGGTTACCACGCAACTCCCTAGCACGGCAACAGACCGGGACCTTGATGCCATAGATATTGTCTGTTTGGCAGGTTGAATCTGGAGTCCACATCTCTTCACAGTGTCAGGGTGGATAAAGCTCTCAGTGCTCTCGCTGTCAAATAGACAATAAAGCACATGATTGTTTACCTGGATATCCATCATTGAACGATCGAGCCTATGAGGCTTGGCCTGGTCCAGGATGATCGACGCCACCGTTGGTTCATGAACGCCACTGCAGGCAGCTGAAATCGATGCGGAGGACCCCTGCTGGTCGTTCGTGGTCAGTGTCGACCAACATGGCTGCCCCCATGAATCGCACGTGGGTGAGGGCGCCAAACTCCGCGACCCCTGGTGGTCATACTCCTCCGACTCCGTCGACCGTAATGGCGTCATCCTGGACTTGCACGTGGACGAACCCCGCGACGACTTCGACGATGATGGTGACAATCCAAGCTCCGAAGAATCGCAGGCCGCACTGCCGTTCCTGGGTTTCGATCTGCACACCTTTGCATAATGACCTTTTTTACCGCATGCGGTGCAGATTACCGCTTTAGGGGGGCACTTTTGTCGGGTGTGTTTTGCTCCTCCGCAGAAATAGCACCGCGGGCCGCATGGGGCTGCAGCCGTCGTCTGGCCCAAATGGGAGCACGCCTTAACACAGCACTTCAAGCCCGAGGGGCGAGGAGGGATTTGCGACTGCTCCTGCCACGTTGTCTCCACGTGGTCCTCTGGATATACGACTAAGTTCTTTGAAGCCGACTCGAGCATTTCAGCTAATTCGATGGCCTGGGTAAGATTGAGATTACCCTTTTCCAGCAGTTTGAGACGGATGTATGATGACCCGACCCCGGCCACAAACGCATCTCGGGCGAGGTCGTACATGCTCTGCTCAGCCGACACAGCTTTGAAGTCACAGCCCCTGGCAAGCTGTAAGAGCTCATTGGATAGTCCTCCATCATTTCGCCCGACTGCCGACGTCGTGTGGCGAGGAGGTAACGAGCGTATATCTCGTTAGGTGGTTTTGTATGGCGCTTCTTTAGAAGCTCGAGGGCCTTAGGGTAATTAGTGGCCGCACGGATCGCGAGGTAGACTGTGTCGCTTACCCTCGCATGGAGGACCCGGAGTCTGTCATCATCTGTAGTGACCGCTGCGGAGGCTGCCAGGTAGTCTTCGAAACACTTCAGCCAGTGGTCGAAGGTGTTAGAAGCGCCCACCGCACGTGGATCTAGCGTCAGACGTTCTGGCTTGAGAATTTGCTCCATACTCTCCTTTCTTTTTTTTCTTCCGTCGAGAGTTTAATAATAGTAAATAAAATTGATGCACATCAATTTAGACACGAGGCTCGAGGCTTCAGTAAGTGAAGGCTTTTATTTACTATTAATGAAGCTATCAGAACTTATGTACACTATCCCAGACTGAAGGGGTCCCGGCCAGAGCAGGGACTCTTATACCTCTCCCAGGAGGCGGAGCCCGACTGGGATGTGCCACAACAGTAACAAACACAGGTGTAACAACCCCACCCTAACCCAACAGCAACAATAGTACAATCCAACAGTAACATATGTACATCCTTGTAGTACTGGCCAGCCCCTGGCTCAGTACTATCCAGTGGGAACCAACGATGGTTCACCACATACAGTGAGATCCGATTTCTATCCTTGTGAAGGAATTGGCAAACTGGGCTGAAATTCCCTGGCCATTCATGCCCCACCGCTGCTGCCAGTGAGAACAGAGAATCTTCGTTCACTGCAACACGACTGGAGAATCCCAACTGCGGGCGAGGTCAGAGAATCCAGTCCCTGGACAAGTGGCTGCTAGGAATCAAGACTTCTCCTGGGTTTAGATCAATGGTGTTTATTGGGAGAAAGACAGAATTTAGTTAAGATCCAGCTTCCGCATCCTGCTGAATTCTGGCCAATATATCAAACTGGGGTTAAAATGCAGCTGTACGATGAGCAGTTATCAAACATTATGTACATAGAAACATAGAAAATAGGAGCAGGCGTAGGTGGCATGGTGGCACAGTGGTGCTCCAGTTTCCCCCCACAGTCCAAAGATGTGCAGCATAGGTGGGTTAGCAGGGTAAATACATGGGGTTACGGGAATAGTGTGGTGGGTGGGCCTGGGTAAGATACTCTGTCAGAGAATCAGTGCAGACTCAATGGGCCAAATGGCCTCCTTCTGTACTGTAGAGATTCTATGGTTAAAGGCCGTTCAAGCCTGCCTGCTTCACCATTCATTATGATCCTTGTCGATCATCCAACTCAATAGCCTGGTCCCGCCTTCTCCCCCATATCTCCCCCATATCCTTCAACCCCCTTTGACCCAAATGTATATTAGCTGTGTGGTACTGTCACTTTGTAGATTGCCCAGAGTAGTGAGATGGATTAGGGCTATTGCCTATTCTTACAACCACATTTGGGCTAGTACACTGAAATGAGGCAATCGAATATACACTGGTAGTGCTATCAATTTACCAGAGTATATTGAAGTTGCAGTTGTGTACTGGTAGATTTAGCTCTTGAAACAAGACAAGATTTTTGATTTTAGTTTTGAGCCTCTTTCGAGACACACGTATCTCCTCCAACAGCAATCATTAAAAGTTTAGCTCCAGTGTTACGATAGCCTCTCACTCAGTGGTGCCAGTCATTTCCATAAACCAGCTGAATAGTTTCCATGGGAGTTGACTCATTCTGTTTTATGGCGACTTTTACTGTATCGTAATTCAACGTACAGCAGTGTGGGATGAATCAGATGCCTCTGCTTTTCGCATGTATACAAATGCAATCACTGATATCATAAATGGCCATATTTCACAGTGAGATATTCATATAGAGTAATAATGATTGGATGCACTTCATTCAGTGTAACTTCACAAAATAATTCAAAATAAGGAACTTGTCACATTTCCTGTACATGAGTGAATAATCTTATGTCACTTAAGAAAAGGCCTGGATTATTAGCAACAATGGAGAGCCTCTCTCATTGTGAACATGGTGGAGGAGGCCAAAATATGGAAGTTCCGTCCCTGAACATGAACCACTATGCCAATTTCTAGTGTGGCATGGTGGCACAGTGGTTAGCACAGCTGCCTCACTGCGCCAGGGATCCGGGTTCGATTCCTGGGGGTCACTGTCTGTGCAGAGTTTGCACCTTCTCTCCGTGTCTGTGTGGAGTTCCTCCGGGATTTTCTAGTTTCCTCCCACAATCCAAAAGACGTGTTGGTTAGGTGCATTGGCCATGCTAAATTCTCCCTCAGTGTACCCGGACAGGCGCTGGAGTGTTGCAACGAGGGGATTTTCAGAGTAACTTAATTGCAGTGTTAATGTAAGCTTACTTGTGACACTAATAAAAAAAATTACTTGCTCCTTCGCCCCTTTACCACCTATCATTCCAACACTTTTTCTGTAAACTTATCTGATATATTATACTGTTAAATCCGTTATTGAGAGTAACTCTAGTCTTCCAAATCATTTATGTGGAAACGTGGCCAAAATTCCTGGAATGCAACTGTGGCCATTTTCCACTTCCTGTCCTCCTGTTCCCAGCAGGCTTCGATCTCGCAAAGAGCTAAGCCCAGCAAATTAAACAATGCTGACCAGAAACTTTGTTTGGACTAGCCAGAAGGACACAAAACTTATTTACCAATTATCATAGAGATGCCCTCATAAGAACAGGATATGGCGCTCGACTCATCGATCAACAGTTCCGACGCGCCACAGCGAAAAACCGCACGGAGCTCCTCAGAAGACAAACACGGGACACGGTGGACAGAGTACCCTTCGTCGTCCAGTACTTCCCCGGAGCGGAGAAGCTACGGCATCTCCTCCGGAGCCTTCAACATGTCATTGATGAAGACGAACATCTCGCCAAGGCCATCCCCACACCCCCACTTTTTGCCTTCAAACAACCACGCAATCTCAAACAGACCATTGTCCTCAGCAAACTACCCAGCCTTCAGGAGAACAGTGACCATGACACCACACAACCCTGCCACAGCAACCTCTGCAAGACGTGCCGGATCATCGACACGGATGCCATCATCTCACGTGAGAACACCATCTACCAGGTACACGGTACATACTCTTGCAACTCGGCCAACGTTGTCTACCTGATACGCTGCAGGAAAGGATGTCCCGAGGCATGGTACATTGGGGAAACCATGCAGACGCTACGACAACGGATGAATGAACACCGCTCGACAATCACCAGGCAAGACTGTTCTCTTCCTGTGGGGGAGCACTTCAGCAGTCACGGGCATTCAGCCTTGGATCTTCAGGTAAGCGTTCTCCAAGGCGGCCTTCACGACACACGACAGCGCAGAGTCGCTGAGCAGAAACTGATAGCCAAGTTCCGCACACATGAGGACGGCCTAAACCGGGATGTTGGATTTATGTCACATTATCAGTAACCCCCACAGCTTTCCCCCTGATCTTGCAGAATCTTACTAGCTGTTCTGTCTGGAGACAATACACATCTCTTTAACCTGTGTTTAATGTTCCCTCCACCCACATTATCTGTACCTTTAAGACCTGGCTGGCTGTAGAGATTTGCATTCTAATTAGTATTCTGTAACTTGATTTCTGTGTCTCTGCATTGTTGGAGAACAGATATCCACGCCATCTGACGAAGGGGCAGCGCTCCGAAAGCTTATGGTATTTGCTACCAAATAAACCTGTTGGACTTTAACCTGGTGTTGTGAGACTTCTTACTGAGGTCGGTTAGGACAGCCAAGGACACCAAGCATCAAAAGCATCATACTGATTCTTGGGATGGCAGGTTTCCCCACGAGGTGAGATTGAAGAGGCCGGCCTTGTGTTTTCTAGAGTTTAGAAGAATGGGAGGCAACCATGAAATGCACATAATTCTTATGGGGCTTGACAAGGTAGATGCAGGAAGGATGTTTCACCTGGCTGGTGAGTGATGTGGTCTAGAACCAGGTGACACAGTCCCAGAATAAGAGGTTGATCATTGAGGACTGAGATGAGGAGGAATTTCTTCACACAGAGGGTGATAACTCTCTACCCAAGAGAGCTGCGCCACTGTGTATTTTCAAGATAGAGACCGATAGATTTCTAGTCAGTAAAGACATCAAGGGATGTGGGGATAGTGTGAGAAGATGGCACTGAGGTAGACAATTAACCATGATCTAACAAGGTGACACAGTGGTTGGCACTGCTGCCTCACAGCGCCAGGGACCTGGGCTTGATTCTTGTTCGGGTGATTGTGTGGAGTTTGCACTTCCTCCCCGTGTCTGCATGGGTTTCCTCCGGGTGCTCCGGTTTCCTCCCATAGTTCAAAGATGTGCAGTTTAGGTAGATTGGCCATGCTAAATGACCCCTTACTGTCCCAAGATGTGTAGGTTAGGGGGATTAGCAGGGTAAATGCATTACGGGGAGAGGGGCCTGGGTAAGATGCTCTTTCAGAGAGTCGGTGCAGACTCGATGGGCCAAAGGGCCTCTTCTGCACTGTAGTGATACAAAGATGAGTGGTAGAGTGGACTCGAGGGTCCGATTGGCGTATTGCTGCTTCTATTTCCAAGGTTCCTACATATTGATCAGATGAGCCATTTTTGATCAGGAGAGCAATTAAGTGAGCATTGGAGGGGCATTGTCGGGACATTTTCATTCTAAGATATAATGATGTTACTTTATGGTTAAGTAGATATCTATGACAATGAAAATGAAATTTAGTTGATGTATATGTAAGGTAATATGTTTCATTAACAAAGGATCTGCAAATGATTGGCTGCCAGTATTGACAAAAACTGAAAATAAACTTAACGGAGCACGGAGCAGGGCTCGGAATCTATAATTTGTAGCAGATAGATGTTTCTGACCTTAGCGAGGTACTAGGAGAGAGACACAACTCTCAGCATTGATTGTTAAGACCTGGGTTACTTCGCCAATAGGTCAGATGATCCCATGTGCCAACTACAGTACATACTATTCCATGTATACATCTGTTCTGTCTTTTGACAATCATTTGTATTCCTCCAGATGTTTACGAAGGAACTAATCAGTTATGCTTCAGGCCTTCTATTCATACAAAGGGCAAGTCTTAACTTATAAGTTTCACACATAAGAGTTTTGATGAATTGTTAGGGAAGAGAAACTGAGGTAGTTTCCTCATTGCCTTCCTCGCGTTTACTTATCTTAAGCGAACATTCTTCTAGGTGGGCCATGACCAGGCTAAATAGCCCACCCACCTGTGAAGCTGAGGAAGGGAACCACCCACAGACATAATACATTCCTGCTGAATGTCAACCAGTATTGAGAACTGATGCTCCAGTCTCCTGTCACCAGGGCATTCTGGAGTGGGGCCTTTGAATCAACCTTCTAGCTCGAAGGCAGGGCTACTACTACTGGGCCAGTAGGCATTGTGGGCACAATTTTGCGCCCTCCCTTCATGGCAGGAGTAATTTAATCAGGTGGGAATTCTCCCACCTCTACCCTGATAAAATCCGTGACAGGAAAGCCCATGAACGGCCTTCATACCCCACGTCAGTTGAGGCCTTAAGTCATCAATTAAATGGTCGCTCAAGAGCCTCATTCCATCACCGATGATATCAACCCAGCCGCAAGTGGGGAGCAATTTATGTGGGGTCGCTTGTGAGGTAGGGATGGGGGGGGTGGGGCTCCCTTGATCAAATCACTCAGGACCTGATTGAGGGAGCCAGCACTGTGAAGGGAGGTGCCTGCTGAGAGCCACACCCCTGACCTTGCTGCCTGTTCTCTTCTCACCCTTGCTCGTGACTCCCCATCCTGCGACCCCACTATCACTCACAATCCGAGGCCTCAATGGCTGGAGAGCTGGCAGTAACCATCGTCTTCCTGGTGGTGACGTTGGTATTCGATTGGTCAGCAGCTCTCGCCAGGTGGAATTTCCCCCCCAATCCTAACCCTACCCCTTCCATTCCTAACCCTCCCCCCCATTCCTAACCCTACCCCCCATTCCTAACCCTACCCTCCCATTCCTAACCCTACCTCCCATTCCTAACCCTACCCCCCATTCCTAACCCTACCCTCCCATTCCTAACCCTACCCCCATTCCTAACCCTACTCCCCCATTCCTAACCCTACCCCCCATTCCTAACCCTACCCTCCCATTCCTAACCCTATACCCCATTCCCAACCCTACCCTCCCATTCCTAACCCTATCACCCATTCCTAACCCTATCCCCCCATTCCTAACCCTATCCCCCATTCCTAACCCTACCCCCCATTCCTAACCCTATCCCCCATTCCTAACCCTACCCCCCATTCCTAACCCTATCTCCCATTCCTAACCCTATCCCCCATTCCTAACCCTACCCCCCATTCCTAACCCTAACCCCCCCATTCCTAACCCCCCCCCCCCAATCCTAACCCTATCCCTCTTCTCCCCGAGATCCTTGATCCCAGGGAAAGGCCCGTTGATTGCTGATTGACACTTGATGCGGTGGACCTTAATGAAAAGAGGTGACCCAGGGGATGGGGCGGGGTCTCGCTGGCAGCCAAGCCCCCCTGTTGCCTCCACAGGATTCCACTCTTTGTGTGGAGGCAGCTGGATGTAAATCCAGTGATTAGGTACCAATATTCTGGACTCCATTCACTGGGGCTCTCCGGAGTAGGGTTAAAACTCTGGGAGGATAATCAAAACACTCTGCTAAAGTATCACTCCAAAGCAGCGATGGGTGAACCCATAACTCAGGCACACATTGACATGTGCACCAGTGTGGGTTTGGTTTTTATAATGAAATGAAACCCTTGGTTTTCTGTCCCGGCTTCCATTTTAACATTGACCCGGTTAGCTTAAATAGATTTATCAGCATCGGGTTTAAACAGTGAACCAGAGTGGGAATGTTTTCAGGGATTTATTGGTTTGGGAAATGAAGTCTTTACTCTTTGCAAGTATAGTTTGTATTAATAGCACGCAAAACAATACCTTTCACTGTATCTCTGGACTTGTGACAATAATAAATCAAATCAAATCCAAGTCATTCTGAGTGAGCTGTGTGTGTGCACTCCATCCTCTGAGTCTCTGACATGTTTGTGGTCTCTTTCCCTCTGTTGATGTGCTGATATAGGGTAACAATCCATTGTGCGGATTGCTGTCTTTTTTCTTGGTTAGTTTTGAGACTTTGGACGGAATTTTCCCATCCTGCTCGCCATGGGAATCGTAATGCGCGGGACAAAGTTCCATTGACCTCGGGCGGGATTTTCCGACCTTGATGCGAGCGCGGCCGGAAAATCTCGCTCTTTGCTTCTTTCCCCTGGTGGTTGTGTTCCTTTAGTTTTGCAGGACCAGGCCTCGACACAGGGCCCTGGAGTGCTTGTGGCCTGTCCTCGGGACACGGGGGTGGAGAGAGAAATTGGATTGTGTTACTGATCTCACTGTGAATTGACCATATCTATGTTTCAAGATGGCACTGTACTGTGTCACAACTCTTTGCGAGCTATGTTTGGTATGATTTGTATGGATAGCACGCAAAACAATACTTTTCACTGCATCTCGGTACTTGTGACAATAATAAATCAAATCAAATTTTGCCATTGCCTGAACTATTAAGGTTAACAACAGTCACAGAATTCAAATCTGGAGAAAATGTTTGGCCTACCTGATCCATAAGCCTGCTGAGCTCATTTCAAACCATGTTCATTTGGATCTGTCCTAATATTTACTCGTATCTGAGTTTCTGGAAATCATGACTCACGGTGCTCTTTCATTGCTGTAAAGTATCGCTGAACGTTAATTAATAAAAATCTATTTTACAATGAAATGATCATCTTTATGCCATCATTTATATGGTCGTAATTATGCAGGATATCAGCTTTATTTTCATTTCAGATTTTTTATTATGCATCAGGTCTCAGATTAACGGAAGTGCTTTACATTTAGCAAAGGGCTACAAGTGCATTCTGCAGAAAAGCATTGCACATTCCAGGCAGGTAGTGGCAAACCATGAGATGTATTCTTCTCACCTGCTCCATAAAAGGAAAACACATTAACCATGCTAATTTAGTACTGATGGGAGTAATAAACACTGAGATAAACTTATCATTATAAAGACTTCTGTTGTGATTCTTCACGGCAAGACATACAGTACGTTTTTAGACACCTAGCAACTTTCCTATTTGGTCGTAACGAAGGAGAAGGATGTTTCTCAGTATTTGACGCATCGTAATGTTAGCCACATTCAGGTGCAATTAGCATCTTAGGGTCAACAGTTTGCTTTCAATCAGGATAATTCCAGGCGCAGCGGGGGGGTGATCTGTTTTAATGCAGTTTGTGAAATCTGCTATACATTGGCATTTAAGACTGTGCTCCTTCCTGTATATGAGTTAGACCGGTGACCTGCTGGCTTTGCTTAAATACAGAAGTAGAGGTAAGCAGTATTTAAGCCAGTCATACAGGTGATGCTGGAAGCTTGCATTAACAAATTCAACCCTCCCATTCACTTTACAATGGTTTTTAAAACGCTTACCTCAATGTGTACAAACCATTACAGTTAGTTCAACTATGCACCTTCATAATATAATATCACGCTGCATCCTCGAAGCTTGTCCTTTTAAACTACCAGAAGCTCTCGACAGAACCAAATTAAAAAAAAAAATTCATCATTGGGACATGGGCGTCGCTGGCTAGCCAGTATTTATTGTCCATCCCTAGTTGACCGAGGGCAGTTGAGAGTCAACCACATTGCTGTGGCTCTGGAGTCATATGTAGGCCAGACCAAGTAAGGACGGTCGATTTCCTTCCCTAAAGGACATTGGTGAACGAGATGGTTTTTCCAACAATTGACAATGTTTCCATGGTCATCAGTAGACTCTTAGTTCCAGATATTTTTTATTGAATTCAAATTCCATCCCCTGCCATAGCAGGATTCAAACCTGGGTCCCCAGAACATTAGCTGAGTTTCTGGATTAATAGTCTAGCCATAAAACCACTAGGTCATCGCCTCCCCTAAATGGAACATTAACCAGCACGAATTTGACTCTTATTGAGACATTGTGTTACAATTTTGAGTGGCATGTAATTGTGATGAATGAGAAATCAAGGATGTGTACTTTCTTGCCTTACACAAAAGCAGAAAATGCTGGAAAATCTCAGCAGGTCTGACAATATCTGTGGAGAGAGAAGAGAGCCAATGTTTCGAGTCAGGGTGATCCAGACTTGAAAGGTTGGCTCTATCCTCTCGCCACAGTTGCTGTCAGACTTGCTGAGATTTTCTAACATTTTCTGTTTTTGTTTCAGATTCCGGCATCTGCAGTATTTTGCTTTTTACTTTCTGGGTTTCATCCTCTTTGGCCTAAGTTGTATCTGTTCAAAGGAGCAGGACTGAACATTTCTGCTTGATGCCCAGCATTCTGAGTTCTTTGGATTGAATGTCCCCAGTGCCACCTGTAAAGGCAGTGAAGACAACAAAACAAGAATACTTAGATCACCTGGCTTTGTTAAATACTCATACAGTGGATACAGCACATAAACAGGTCATACAGCCTGTTCTGTCTGCATAGGCTCTCCAAAGGAATGATTTACCTAGTGTCACTCCTCAACTCATTCTCCTGCTCGTTCTTTTCAGTTTAGAATTTAATTCCCTCTGAAATGCATCAATTGAAACTACCTCCACCACAATCTCAGGCAGTGCATTCCAGATCCTAGCCACTCACTGCATGAAATAGTTCTACATGTCTTCATTGCCTCTTTTACTAATTATCTTAAATCTGTGCTCTCTCATCTCGATCCTTCCGCTAATGGGAACAGTTTTTCCCCGTCTACTTTGTCCAGGCCCCTCATGATTTTGTAAACCTCAATCAAAATTCCTCTCAATTTCTCTTCAAGGAGCCTCAACATCTCCAACTTGTGTAACTGAAGTTTTTCATCCCTGGAATCTTCTCTGTGGATCTTTTTTTCACTCTCTACAGGGGTAGTGGTGATGTCACTGGACTCACAACCAAGAGGCCCAGGTTGATGTTCTGGGGACAGGGGTTCAAATCCCATCGCGCCCACTGGTGGAATTTGAATTCAATTAATAAATCTGGAATTGAAAGCTAGTCTCAGTAATGGCAACCATTATCACCAATTGTCATAAAAACCCATCTGGTTCACTAATGTCCTTACCTGGTCTGGCTCACATGTGACTCCAGAGCCACAGCAATGTGATTGACTCTGAAATGTTCTGAAACAGCCTAGCAAGCTATTCAGTTCAAGGGCCATTAGGGATGGGCAATAAATGCTGGCCTGGTCAGCGATGGCCACATCCCTTGTATGAAAAAGGAAGGATTACCAACCATTTTCTGTAAGAAGTCTCACAAAACAAGGTTAAAGTCCAACAAGTTTGTTTGGAATCACGAGCTTTCAGAGTGCTGCTCCTTCATCAGGTGAGTGGACAGCACTCCGAAAGCTCGTGATTCCAAATAAACCTGTTGGACTTTAACCTGGTGTTGTGAGACTTCTTACTGTGCCCACCCTAGTCCAACGCCGGCATCTCCACATCATAGCTATCCATTTTCTGATGATCTTCAGTTAATTCATTAAACGTTAGCTACAGAACTAATACTTTCATTTCGTGTAAGTCAGGAGTGAAGCAATGGTGATTGGCTTTCTTTTTAGTTTTCCAATGTTGGTGCCCTAGCAGTAACTTGGCATTACTTCAGAGTTTTAATTATTTAGCCTTTTAAAATGTCCAATATAAGATTGGAGTTATTTATTTCATTCTGTGTCTTCTTTTCATCTCATTCATCCATTTTTAATCATCCTTCTTTCTCACTTCCATTTTTCCACCTCTCCATTCCTGTACCCCCCTCGCCCCCCACTTCAGGGCAACAGCGTCAACCATCTGTACCCCGTTCTGCCATTCACACATTCTGATCATTTAATGGACACCTTTAGCACCTTCCTCAGCCTTCATCATTTACATTCCCTTTGTCCAATTACAGCCCCTCCCCCCACCACCCTCATAGTATAAATCCCTTCTCATTTTCTTTGCTCTTACCTCTGAAAATGCGTCATCCAGATTCGAGACGTTGGCTCTATTCTCTCTCCACGGATGCTGTCAGACCTGCTGAGATTCTCCAGCATTTTCTATTTTTGTATAAGATTGGAGTTTTTGTCCACAACAGAAATAAAAGCAATGGCAGGGCTGATCAACACTTGCTGAGCACTGCTGCCTCACAGCACCAGAGACATGGGTTCGATTCCTGGATTGGGAGTCTGCACGTTCTCCCTGTGTATGTGTGAGGTTCCTCCGGGTGCTCCAGTTTCCTCCCACGGTCCAAAAGGCATGCTGGTTAGGTGCATTGGCCATGGTAAATTCTCCCTCAGTGTACCCTTACAGGCGCCAGAGTGTGACAATTAGGGGATTTCACAGTAACTTCACTACAGTGTTAATGTGAGCCTACTTGTGACGATAAATAAATAAACAAACCGAAGGACTGAATTGCCTTCTCCTCCTCCTAATTCCTATTTCCCTGTGTACATCTTGGTGGTTCAGGCCTTATTTCTTCCCATCTACATATATCTCTCTAAATTTCCCTAGAACTCTAATATTGATGTTATCACGTGCTAATGTTAATAAGAGGAAACTCCCACGGCAGCCTCAGTGGCCCATGTGAAAATCATTGTGTGAAGGCAAATATAATTTGACCTTTTACATGTTCGAGTAACCAAATATGAGGTTGTGTATCGCGCACCCCTGTGTCCATCACACACGAGGCATTACATTTCAGCTTCACATCACAGGTGTTACATTACTTTACATGCAAATGTTCATCCCTTGTTAATGCTTAATTGTCTCAAATTCTGCATTCATCACGCAGGAACAAATCACAACTGAACAGGTAGGGACCATGGCAACCAGCAAATAGTGGGCAGGAATGGAAAGAACTAATCATGAAGTTCAAGAAACTACATAATCAAAATGGATGGCCAGCAGAGACAAGCAATAAAATACAACGGGAAACCAATTACATTGATCTGGAAGCCTTGTTGAAAATCCATTTGGTGTCCATTTTGATTTCCTCATTAAATAGGGTACTTACTGTTGTAACATCATAAAAGTATAAAAATGACAAGTAAATTGTAGAACATTCCTGTACAACAGGAATATTCCCAGGGTAGAAATATCAATTAGATATGGTTCAGGTAAAAGGGGGAAAGTTTAACAGAGAGGTGAGAGGCAAGTTTTTTTACACAGAGGGTGGTGAGTGCCTGGAATGTGTTGCCAGAGGAGGCGGTAGAAGTGGATACAATGATGATGTTTAAGAGGCATCTTAACAGATACATGAATAGGCAGGGAATAAAGGGATACGGACTGCGTAGGGGCAAGAGGTCTTTAGTTTAGAAAGACATCATGTGTCGGCGCAGGTTTGGTCGGCTGAAGGGCCTGTTCCTGTGCTGCACCGTTCTTTGTTCTTTCTTTTTAAAAGTATTGTTGTTGTTGTTGTTTCAGTAGCCTGTTTTCCAGCTGAACTCTGTGTCACCCAACCATGTGAGTCGATGCAATTTCCAAGCTCAATCACCACTAACTTAATAGATTCAAGGAACCAGATGGAAGATCCCAGGATAGTGTCACCTTCTGTGAGGAAGGTCCACTGTAATAAATGTCGAGCAGAGGTGGGCCATCCTCAGGATGAAGGATCTGCTGGGGCAGCATTAGAGACTGACTGCTGTCCGTTGCAAGCAACGCCAGTGAGAGCAGTGGCAATAAACGCAGGAAGAGGCCAAGGTTTGCCAAGGGACCCAGGTCACAAGACAGTGTGGGAGGATAGTGGTCATGGGTGGGGGATGGTGGGGGCTGATGGAGGGGTGGTGATTGCAGGTTCTGTAATCATTCGTCCAATGGGTGGATACAGAACCATACCTGGATGTTCATCTTAAAAACAAACTCCAATGGGAATTCCACATTCAGTAGACAGTATCCAAAGCAAATGGAGTTCTTGAATTTGAGGAATCTTTGATATTATAACAAAACTACCGAGAATTATAGCTTACCAACCATGTCTTTGTACAATCCTGCAATATTCAAGTTGTATATGGAATCCTTATATGGCGAGTGATATTAAGAGGATTGAATGTATTTAAAGGTGGGCTGCACATTTCTGCATGAATCAGTATGGGATCTGACCCAGTGTCACATCCTAGACTGAAGATTTGGGATGGGAATTACTACAGAAAAGGAGGGAGAACAATAGACTGTCCACGTTCTATAATGTATGGGATGGACCGGTGGGAATTAACTGAAACAAGTAGCCAGTGCCCTCCAGCAATGACAAAACACAAAGTAGCCATTCTCACAAATTACAAAGACCATTTCTTTCCAAACCATGGTGGAGGTTGCTCACCATTGGCTGCTGGAGGGATCTTCCAGTCCCAGCAATGGGTACTTCCTTTTGTGTGGCTCGCCCATCCTGCTACCAGGGTATCCACCAGGGTGCTCGTCCTCGCAGGACTGGAAGATTCCACAGTTGGGATGGGCTGGAAAAGCCAGTCTGCTATATAAACAATCTTTCTTCCCAAGGACAATCCCACACTGGAATAACTGCCAAAGGAAATGGTCGCAACCCCGTCACTTGGAATCTTCCAGGCCCAGCTTTAGGTTATTTCAATATCAGGACAGCAATCTCAGCAGCTCATGCCTAGTTTAGCTTGTGCTACCCATAGAGATGTTGATGGCATATGGGTATTAGTCTGTGATGCCGACACAGTTAATGCAGAATCATAGGATGAGCGGGGATGGCAGCAAGGCCAGGGAGTTGACTCTCAGCAGGACACACCCCTGCCAGCACCTTCCTGACGCCAGATCACTCAAACAGGCACTGAGGGCATTAAGTGAACTTCCCTCGATAGCAGCATTTAGCGAGTTCAAAATGCCAAACAATATTTTCCCTCTGAGAAACCTGAAACTCGAGTCCAGATATGTCTTGAAAGTCATCAATATAGGCTAAAAACAAATTCCATTTTTTGAAATGATTGATGGCAAGATTGAGGGCAAAATTTAATGTCCTCCCCTGAGGCAGGTTTGGAAGCATGAGGGTGGGGGGGTGGAGAATATATTTGAGCGGGGAAGGTGCCAGGTGGAGATTCTGCGACCCCTGCCCTGATTAAGTCTGGGTGGTCTCCAGCCACATTGACAGTTGAGGCCTACTTCAAGGCCTCATCCTGCAGCCGTTGGTGTTCAACTAACAGTGGGTAGGTACTCACCACAATGGGGAAGACTTAAAAACAAGTGCGCTCAAGGTTGCTTGTGGGGTCCAAGGAGGGGATGTCGCTCATTCAGAAGCACTCAATATTCGATTGAAGGCCCCACATTGGGAAACATGGGGCCCCACTTTGAACTCACCACTCCCCGCCCCCCCCCACCCTTATTGCCAACCACCTCCACCCTCCTCTCCAGTGACTTCCAAGCCGTGCTCACTGACCCTATGGCCCAGGTACCATGATGATCCTAGGCCTCTTCCTGGGTGCTTTGCTGGCAGCTGCCACCACTCCCACTGGCGCTGCCTGGAGTGGACAGATGCCAGCTTCTGCTTGACTGGCACCTCTCGGGGGTGGGATTTTCACCCCCAGGGTCCTCAATCCTGGGAAAGGCCCACCACTGGCCACTTAATTACCTACTTGGCACTGAATTCAGCCATGTTCCCCAAAGGAGGCGACGCGGGGTTCCCACAAGTTCTCCAGCCAGCATCACCTCAATTAAATTGCACCCTATCTGCTCTGAGACCATCACAAGATTGATTGTATGTACGGAGAGACATTTTCTGGGTCCCACCCACCACGGGAATCGCCCATTGACCTCAGGTAGGGATTTTGGGTCTTGGGGCTCACTGGTTTGGCTGCTGGGATGAAAGCGTTGTTTGATGAAGAGAGGCTGGTTAAATTGGCTCTGGAGTTCAGAAGAATGAAAAATGTCTTCATTGAAATGATTAAAATTCTGTCGGGGTTTGATAAGATAGATACTGAGAGGTTGTTTCTCCTAGCTGGGAAAGCGAGAATGTGGGGAGCACAGTCTGAAGAAAAGGGGCTGGTCATTTAGGACAGGGGTGAGGAGGAATTGCTTCACTGAAAAGCTTGGGAATGTTTGGAATTTTCTACTCGTGAGGACTGTGGATGCTTCATTGCTGAATATATTTAAGGCTGAGAGAGACAGATTTTTGCTCTCTCAGGGATGTGGGAAGTATGTGGGAATGATGAGTTGAGGCTGAGACCCACGTTGAATAGTGGAGCAGGCTCGAGGGGCTGTATGGTCAAGTCCTACTCCTATTTCTTATCTAGCCGTCCCTCTCCATGGTGCTCTGACGCTTTTCCGGTTATCATACAGTTCTGCAAAGATAATGACCCATAATTACCTGGGATGCACCCCAGAAGATGGACTGCAAGATTCCTCAGATGTTCCCATGCAAGGGCTATGTGGCAATTGTCCGGGAAGTTCAAACTTCCGAAGGGCAATGACCCAGAATTGGGATACTCAGATTTTAATCGGAGACTTCAGATGGTTCCAAATCTCTCAGCAGGAGATATTAGAAGAATTAAAACCATTTTGAATTTCTGGGCAACTATAGTACTGACTCACCCTGACCCCTGACAAGGCCCTACCCCCCCCCGACTACAAAAAACCCCAAAACCCTCATATTACCCTCAAAATCCTCCAACCATTCCCTACCCCCTCTGACTCCCCCTGCACTACCCACTCCTCTGATGATCCCCCGACTGCCCCTCAACCCCCCTGTGACTACCCTCCAACCCCCGACTACCCTCCAACCCCCAACTACCCATTCGACCCTCCACTACATCGTGAGCCCCAATTATCCTCCCACTCCTCTGAATTACGTTCTCAACTCCCTGATAACCCCACATCTCTAACTAAACCCCCCACACCTGTGACTACCCTTGCAACCTCCCAATTAACCCACAATGACCCCCAACCTCCACTGCCTTTCCACACCCCGGTTACCACCCCCTTCCAACTCCTCAACTATCTCCAGATGCCCTGCTGACCCCTGACAAGGCCCTACCCCCCCCCGCCCCCCCACCGACTACAAAAAACCCCAAAGCCCTCATATAACCCTCCAAATCCTCCAACCATCCCCTACCCCCTCTGACTACCCCCCACCCCCCAACCTATCGACTAATCACCCAGATAAAAGCAAAATACTGCGGATGCAGGAATCAGAAACAAAAACAGAAATGCTGAAAAATCTCAGCAGGCCTGACAGCATCTGTGGAGAGAGAATAGAGCCAACATTTTGCATCTGGATGACCCTTCACCAGAGGACTCTGACGAAGGGTCACCCAGACTCGAAACATTGGCTCTATTTTCTCTCCACAGATGCTGTCAGACCTGCTGAGACTTTTCAGCATTTTCTGTTTTTGTAACTAACCACCCACCTGAGGTTAGACTACAACTGAAGACAGAATCCATAAATTGTATAATTAAAGTCAACCCAACAGCTCAAGTCTCAGCCATGTGACAGGGTAGTTTCAGGTCGAGCTGCTTAGATAACTATGTACTTGCCCTCATTAAAACCCAATGTATTTTGGGCAGATAATTCGAGAGCCATTTGCACAACATTGGAGATGAGGCATCACCATAGCTCAGCCTTTGACCTGAGCTGACTGTTGCAGTATGTCTCATCTCCTCGTCCTTTGGGTTGGCTTGGCTGAAATGTTCATACAGTGCAAGGGGTGTCACAATCCAGGAGGTTGATGAATTAGCCTTTGTCCATTTTTACAAGCAGGATTTATACAAGGATCAGATCTGCCTTTGGGTGAAAAACATAAAAACATAGAAGATAGGAGCACAGGGAGGCCATTTGACCTTTTGAGCCTGCTCCGCCATTCATCACGATCATGGTTGATCATCCAACTCAATGGCCTAATCCTGCTTTCTCCCCATAACCTTTGATCCCATTCGCTCCAACAGAACAGAAGAAGGATAAGCTTAGTAAAGCCAGATCCAAAACTCAAGCATCTGACAGCAACCCATAATTAAAGTGTAGCATTTCTAACATTCTTGAAAATCCAAAGTACTGCTGACGGTAACTGTAACACTCTCTGAGAACTCGACTGTCATAAGCTGCTCTTCAAGTGTTTGGACATGGGACCAAATAAGGGAACATCAACCTCACAGAGTTCAGCCCACGCCACCCACCCTTTCCTTGAGTATCTTCTGCTATTTTTACACAAAATGAAATGTTGCAGGTACATATTCCTCTGCACTCTGAGGCTCCACTGGTTAGGAAGTAAATTGGGGGGAGAAAGATCAACAACAGTCTATCTCTCTATCTCATCCTCGCCATTGACTGTGTGTTTAACCTTTCCCTATTTGCTAAGTGCTTCAGTATTTTAATTTCCCGCACTGTCAATATCTTGAATTTCCATTTTGCCATATAATGGATTTATAAGTGCCGGCGCAGTGACATTTTTAGTGATGAGATTTCCCCTATTAAAATGTGGAGATTGTCATTGTCTGGGCCTCTCGCATGTTAATGTAAATGGAGTTTGAAAAGGTAAACAAGACACAGCAAGCGTGTTTAAACTAGGGGATGAATTTGATTATTAATATCTCAGTGCACACACAACTCCTGAATTCTGTTCAGTGACTGAGAGCATTGATTTATCTGTTTCACCCAGCAGTGATGATTGTCATTTTGAGCCATGAGTAAGTGTTTGCAGAGCTGTTTCCATCTATTTTGGACAGAATTATATTGGAGACAAAGGAGCGTCCGCAATTTACTTTGGAAAAGGGGATAGTTCATCGCTGGGCGGTAGGGTTCTATAACTGTCCAAGTACAATAACTATTCAAAGCATTTTCTTTATTGTATCGAGGTGGGATTACATAGGATGCGTGGCACAGAATGGCACACATCTGGAATGGGCGGGTTGTCTTATGAGGAAAAGTTGGGCAGGCTCGGCTTGTATCCGCTGGAGTTCAGAAGAGTAAGATTGAAACATCAGATCCTGAGGGTTCTTGACAGGGTGGATGTGGAAAGGATGGTTCCCCTTGTGGGGCGACACAGTGGCACAGTGGTTAGCACTGCTGCTTCACAGCACCAGGGACCCAGGTTCAATTCCAGCCTTGGGTGACTCTGTGCGGAGTCTGCATGTTCTCCCCGTGTCTGCGTGGGTTTCATCCGGGTGCTCCGGTTTCCTCCCACAGTTTAAAGATGTGCAGGTTGGGTAGATTGGCTATGCTAAATTGCCCCTTAGTATCCCAAGATGTGTAGGTTAGAGGGATTAACAGGGTAAATACGTGGAATCACCTGGATAAGGCCTGGTTGGGATCTCCATCGGAGAGTTGGTGCAGACTTGAAAGACCAAATGGCCTGTAGGGACTTTACGACAGCAGAATCTGGAACTAGGGGCCACTGTTTAAAAATAAAGGGTTTATGGCAGAGATGAGGAGAATTTTTTTACTCAGAGGGTTGTGAGTCTTTGGAACTCTTTTCATCAACAGGTGGTTCAAGTAGAGTCTTTGAATATTTGAAAGGCAGATGGATAAGCAAGGGGAGGGGGGGGTGAAAGGTTATCAGGAGATAGGCAGGAATGTGGAGTTGAGATTACAACTAGATCAGCCATGATCTTATTGAATGGTGGAGCAGGTTCGAGGGACTGATTGATGGCTCCTGCTCCTAAGTTTTGTGTTTGCACGCAAAACAGACCATTCGGGCCATTCAGCCCATGCTGACATGCATACTCCACTCGAGCCTCCTTGCATCCTTCCTCATCTAACCCCAGCAGCATCACCCTCTATTCCCTTCTCCCTCATATGATTCATAGAATCCCTATAGTGCAGAAGGAGGCCATTTGGCCCATCGGGCCTGCACCGACAATGATCCCACCTAGGCCCTATCCCTGTAACCCCATATATTTACCCTGCTAATCCCCCTGATACTAATGGACAATTTTTCATGGCCAATCCATCTAACTCGCATTTCTTTGGACTGTGGGAGGAAACTGAAGCACCCGGAGGAAACTCACACAGACACAGGCAGAATGTGCAAACTCCACACACACAGTGACTCAAGCCAGGAATCGAACCTGGGTCCCTGGCGCTGTGAGGCAGCAGTGCTAACCACTGTGCCACCGTGCTGCCAGATATGCGTATCTAAGTTCCTCTATACTGTTCACCTCAACCACTCTGGTAGTGAGTTCCACATTCTCACCACTCTAAGGGTGAAGGGATTTCTTCTGAATGCCCTATTTGATTTCTTGGTGACTAATTTTCGAACCTAGTGTTTGAATGGAAACAGCAGGCTGGACTTCTGGCCATAGCTGGGGCCACTAGCTTTCGGAGCGCCGCTCCTTCATCAGGATGAAGGAGCGGCACTCCGAAAGCTGGTGGTTTGTCCAACAAATAAACCTGTTGGACTTTAACCTGGTATTGTGAGACTTCTTACTGTGTTCACCCCAGTCCAACGCCAGCATCTCCACATCATAGCTTGGGCCAGCATGGGAGGTGGGCTGGTGCTGCTGAAAATAGCTCTGCTGGCTGGTTCCGTCGCCACCCTGGGCCTTCTTTGCAGTCATGATGTGGAGATTTCGGCCTTCAGAACCTGCCCATTATCCTTCTTTGCAGTGGCAGAGAGGGGAGTGCAGCAAATCAGAGGGGCCAGGTTAGTAGCCTCCCAGCAACAAACCGGGGGCATGAGCACTCTAGGCAAGCTTAGGGGCCTTCCCCTCCATTCTGCTGCCTGTATAGGAGCAGCGACAGGCCTCTCTATGGAGAGGTTACCCTCAGTCATGATTTGGCTGCAAGATCCACCTTTTTGTTTCAGGTTCTAAGTAATTGGAGTGAGTCGGCCTCTATTTTGACGTGCCCACTCCCTCCATTGCAGTCGGCTGCTCCTTTAGAGCTGGAGTGCCTCTGATTGGCCTTTCTGCCTTGAGAAACTGCCCATTTTCCTTAATTGAATGGTAAGCCCATCTCCAAAGCAACCAAGGTGGAGCCCCCTGTGAAAGTTTGGGCTGGTGACTGTTTCTCCTCAGGAGTAGGTCGGGGACCGGGAAACTTTCAGACCTCTGTTTCTCACTCGCAGTGGGTGGCACAGTGGTTAGCACTGCTGCCTCACAGCACCAGGGACCTGGGTTCGACTCCTGGCTTGGGTCACTGTCTGTGTGGAGAAGAGACCATTTTGTCCATTGAGTCTGCACTGACTCTGACAGAGCATCTTACCCAGGTCCTCTCCTCTCCTCCGCTCTATCCATGTAATTCCCATACATTTCCCATGGCTAATCCATCTAACCTACACATCTTGGGACAGTAAAGGGCAATTTAACATGTCCAGTCCGCCTAACCTGCACATCTTTGGACTATAATATGTGACCATCTTATTTTGTCTTTGCAAAATTGCACATTTATCAGTGTTGTAATTTATTTGCCAACTATGCATCTATTCTGCAAGTTTATTAATGTTCTGTAGTTTGTTGCAGCCCTCCTCAACATTGAGTGGAGGTTGTGGAGGGGGGAGCAGAAAGAGGATGTTTGGTCTGTACTGTGGTGCTTTGACTTCACAGTGTGCGTTCTTTTATCGAGCAAGTTCTCTGCCCAGACACCAGGTTTGACTCCCCATGAGACTGGATTGTCTTAAGTAGTGCTGCAGGCCAGGATCACGTCAGGAGCTTGCAGCTGGGTTAATGGGAGCACACGAGGGTCATCTGGATCTTGGGTGAGGTTACCGATTCCTCCAGGGGAGAGGAAGATCCAACAATCCAACATCTGGAGTGGGAGAAGGGGAAAGATGGGTGCCAATCCCTGGCAGAGTAGGGGGAGTCTGATGGTGAGGATGCGTGGTCATCTAACTGAGGTGGGGGGTTGTACTGTCCAAAACCTGAGCCAAAGAGTCTTGCCTGCAGGGGTGTGTAGGGTGGGGTGCCTGACGACAGACGGGGAAGAAGGTAAGCTTGATGGGCTGGGAGGGAATTATCCAAGTTTCTCTTGACCCATAAGCAGTGCCACAGAACAGTCCTCACTTCTTAAGGTCTGGGAAACCCAACCGGTCAGGATTAAACGTGAAGGACAAGATAAGTATGAATCAGGTTGCCTCATAGTAATATTTAAACCTGCAACCCACCTCCTAGGAGTGTATTGTTGCCTGTATTTCCTCCCCCATCACACCTCTTCCTTTCCCCATCTTGTTTCAGTTAAAAATTCAGGTTGGATGAAGTTTGGCTTTGAGTTTCAATTATTGAAACTTCAAAATCTCGTCCAACCCTGACCATTCCCTTTCCTGTGGTCAACATTACTCCACAGTTTTGTAACAATTCTTACTGGAGGCATGAATATCCCCCCTTTTTACCTGTTGCAGCAATTTTTATTGATATATGCTATTGACATTCAACACAGATGGAACTTTAAAATTATGGTGACAGCCCTTTAGCAGAGAAAGGTGTGAGACACTTGACAGTGACTTTTTCAAACTTGTAACTGTATTTTATCATGTTGCTGATTCTCTGAAAGAAAAGGGGGGGCAAGCATGTGTCCCAGTGTCACGAGGTTAGACCAGGCCGAATATGATACCTTGTCGGGTGGCGATTTTGGTGTTGATTTATAACCTGGCAGAAAATGACAGTTTTCACACTGGGATGACATTGGGTCACACAGTTATTACCTTCAGTTTGAAAATTCTCACACAGATTTAACTTGACAATTCTATTCTAACAGTGCCACTTTCACCATTGAGGAAGTTCACATCCAGTTAACACTGGTCAAGCTGCAACATATGTCGATGACAATTGGGTTGACAAGGAATAGAAGTTTCTGAAAGGTGGGCAAATCATGGAGAAATATTACCTAAGAAGAGGATTCAGTCACCTCTGAATCAGAGGTATATGTTAATTCAGATGTCTAGGGCAGCCTTAATGGGTGGCACGGTGGCACAGTGGTTAGCACTGCTGCCTCACAGCGCCGGGGACTTGGGTTCAATTCCAGCCTCGGGTCACTGTCTGTGTGGAGTTTCTCCCTGTGTCTGCGTGGGTTTCCTCCGGGTGCTCCGGTTTCCTCCCACACTCCAAAGATGTGCAGGTTAGGTGCATCGGCCATGATAAATTAGCCCTTAGTGTCCAAAGATGTGTAGATTTGGGGGATTAGTGAGGTAAATATGTGGGATTGCAGGGATACGGCCTGGGTAAGATGTTCTAGTGGAAAATCGGTGCATACATGATGGGCTGAATGGCCTCCTTTTGCACTGTAGGCATTTTATGATCTATGATCCTTCTCTGAAGTACGTGTAATGGTAAATGTTAGGGTTATTCTCCTGTCCTAGAATGTTTTTTATTAAGGTTACTCTCTTGTGACCGGGATAACGATAAAACTATCCCTCATTGTCCTTCTCGACCTGTGTGCAGCCTTTGAAATGGCTGACGACATTGTCTTTATACCACTGGCACTGTACTTGTCTTGGTCCATTTGTACCGAGTACTTGCAATGCCTTCTCTTCCCATTCCCCTTACCTCTGGTTCCACCAAGGATGTATCCTTGACCCTTCCCTCATTCTAATCTATAGGCTCCCCCTTGGTGACATCATCCAAAAGCACAGTGTTGCCCTCCATATGTACACGCTGACGATACCCAGCCCGAGCTCAGCTCATTCAATCCTCTCCACTGTCTCGGAATTGACAGAATGCTGGTCTGGTATTCTGGATCAGGAGAAATTTCTTGCAATGAAATACTGGAAAAGATCTCAAGCCTTGTGTTCACCGTGCCCCTACCACTGCCACTCACTTTGGTTTCTAGCCAGCATCACTCTCCCTGGCAGCTGGGTGAGGTTACCTTAGACTGTTTGCAACCTTGACCCCAAGATGAGATCCCTATCATACATCCATGCTATCAATGAGACCACCTATTCCCACTCCATAACATTGTCCAACTCTGTCACTGAATCAGCTGACCTGCTGCAGAAAAACTTCATCCCTGCACCACTGGTCTGGACTATTTTAGTGAACCTCTGAATGGCCTCCCATGTTCTACTCTCTGTTAACATGAGATCATCCAGAAATCTGCTGCCTGTGTCCTAACTCACACCAATACCCATCATTCATGTGTTCACTGACCCACCCTGGCTCTCAGTTAAGCAGCACCTTGATTATAAAAATGGGGGCAACTTTACAACCTTGCTGCACCTGGTACAAATTGTCGATCCTGGAAAATGCGGGATCAAGAATCGCGCCCGGTGCCAAACGGTTTACAATCTTCCAGGTCCCTTTCTAGTGGCGCAAACCGGATTGCACCTAGAAAGGACGCGAGGCCAATTAGTATATTGAAAGTTGCATTTAAATATGCATAGCCTGCTCGACGCAGGATTCTCTCAGGATCTTCCGAGCTTTGGGGAGGTGCGAGACTGGTGAGAATCACTGATGGTATCCATTGGTGGAGGCCAGACATGATGGCCACACTGGGAAGCTTGGAGGTCTTTGAAGCCTTTGGGTGGTCAGGGACATGGCTGGGCAGTGCCAATCTGGCAGTGTCTGCACAGAATGCTGCATCTGACGATGCCCATCTGGCACCCTGGCAGTGCCCACCTGGCACACTGGCAGTGCTGATTGGGCACCCCCAGTGTGCCAGCTGCAGTGTCAATGGGGTGGGGCCTGAGTGGGGGCTATGACGGGGAGCTATGAGTTTAAAGTTTATTTATTAGTGTCACAAGTAGGCTTACAAGAACACTGCAATGAAGTTACTGTGAAAATCCCCCTAGTGGCCACACTCTGGCGCCTGTTCGGGTACACTGAGGGAGAATTTAGCATGGTGTGGTGAACCATCGTTGGTTCCCACTGTGGGGTTGTTCTAATGTTGTTGTTGGGCTAGGGTGTTCACACTGTGGGATTGTTCTAATGTTGTTGTTGGGCTAGGGTGGGATTAATACACCTGTGGTTGTTACTGTTGTGGCACATCCCAGTCGGGCTCCGCCTCCTGGGAGAGGTATAAGACCCCCTGCTCGGGCGGGACCTCGTCAGTCTGGGATGGTGTACTTACGTTCTAGTAGTTCCATTGTTAGGCAATAAAAGCCTTCAGTTACCGAAGCCTTGTGTCTTGAGTTCAATTGACGTGCATCACATGGACAATGCACCTAACCACCACCCGGAGGAAACTCATGCAGACACGTGGAGAATGCACAGACTCCGCATAGACAGTGACCCAAGTCGAGAATCGAACCCGGGTCTCTGGAACTGTGAGTCAGCAGTGCTAACCACTGTGCCACTGTGCCAACCATAGATGGAAGGGGTTATGCAGGGGGTTTGTGTGGGGGTAGAGCATGAAGGGGGGATTTGTCAGGGGTCATGAAGAGGGACCCATTGGGAGGGCTTAGTGCCCAGATTCCAGTGATCCATTTCGGGAAGGGTTGGGAAAACATGCCGCCGGTGAGAGAGGGAGTTCCAATGTCCGTGGAGGGAGGGTGGGGTGGTGATCAGATAGGGAAGGAGGGAACTCTGCTGATGGGGGCAATTGGTGGCGTCGGGGTGGGTCCCAATGTCCGTAGAATGAGTGAGGGTAGGCGGTAGGAGATCTCTGAGAATCAGGATACCTGTGAAACTGTGCCTCAGTGAGCTCAGGCTTCGCCGCCCCCCCCCCCTCCCCCCCAAGCCCAGCCCCCACTCCTTAGTATTTTGGGGGGAAAACCACAGCCCGAGTCCTTGTTTCCAAATCCCTCCATGCCCTTGCCCTCGCAATACTGTATCCCCCTCTAGATTCACAACCCTCTGAGAAATGCTACTTATATTAGGGCAGCACGGTGGCACCGTGGTTAGCACTGCTGCCTCATGGTGCCAGAGACCTGGGTTCAATTCCCAGCTTGGGTCACTGCCTGTGTGGAGTTTGCACATTCTCCCCATGTCTGCGTGGGTTTCCTTCGGTGGCTCCGGTTTCCTCCCGCAGTCCAACGATGTGCGGGTTAGGTTGATTGGACATACTAAACTGCTTCTTAGTGCCAGGGGGGCTAACTAGCGTAAATGCATGGGGATAGGGCCAGGGACTGTGGTCAGCGCAGATGAGCCGAATGGCCTCCTTCTGCACTGTAGGATTCTATGATATTTTCACCCCTCTAATCCTGGACCCTTGAGCATACCTGATTTAAATCGCTCCAATATTGGTGGCTGCATCTTCAACCCCCGTTCCCCGAACTTAAGCAATTCCCTCCCTAACTCTCTCCAACCTTCATCCTCATTTCCCTCCTTTAAGAAATCATAGAAATCATAGAAACCCTACAGTGCAGAAGGAGGCCATTCGGCCCATCGAGTCTGCACCGACCACAATCCCACCCAGGACCTACCCCCACATATTTACCCGCTAATCCCTCTAACCTACACATCCCAGGATTCTCAGGGACAATTTTTAACCTGGCCAATCAACCTAACCCGCACGTCTTTGGACGGTGGGAGGAAACCGGAGCACCCGGAGGAAACCCACGCAGACACGAGGAGAATGTGCAAACTCCACACAGACAGTGACCCGAGCCGGGAATCGAACCCGGGACCCTGGAGCTGTGAAGCAGCAGTGCTAACCACTGTGCTACCGTGCTGTTTAATATTGGAAAAATAAGAACCTTTGGGCCGCCTGCTCTAATATCTGTGGCCTTGTCAAATGCTGTTTTATAACGGCCCTATGAAGCGCTTTGGGATGTTTTTAAAATTATGCTTATGATGCTATATGACCGTAAGTTGTTGTTATCGTTGTAGACATGCTCTAAACTATTCATCAGTGGCTGCAGCTGCTCTGCCAGTGACAGTGAAAGTGATGGCAGCAATTAACTTTCTGGCTATTTGGTCATTCGGAATCGCAAGCTGTGAATTAGATAAATGAAGGCTTACATCATGAAATGCAGCCTGGCTTGCCGTTGCCGTTTACATAATGAGGGTCACCTCTGTCTCAGGAAAGTAAGCTCTCCCTGAATCACAGCAAGAAATTCTTCAAACAGCTTTGTCATAGTAATTATTGCCCAGTGATTTATAGGAGTCAATTAACGCATTAACTGCTTTTTTTTAAGGCTGACTATTGAACGAGCGTGCAGTAATAGGGAATTTGCAACTTACATTGACAAGAACTCAAAGTGTTGCATTTAAGAAATTGTGGCCTATCAGAAAATAAATGTGGCATAACTGTCTTTAAACTACCTTGACAGCTACAGACTGAAAGCACTAGATTCGCATTGAATCATCTGAGTGCCAATATTTATAATAGCTTCAATAAAGAAAGACTTCATCATTAAACTGGCAAATCTTTTTGTGTCTTGTCCCTTTGGGTTTTGGAATTTACTTATTTACTTTCTCAGGGTTTGCCAGAGATGCTGGTCGGAATTCTCCGGCCTTCCAGCCGCCTGTTTCCCGCTGGAGGGAGGTGGCGCACTCTTTGCTATGGGTGGGATTCTCTGGTCCCGCCACAGTCAATGGGAATTCCCATTGGTGTCACCCCATGCCGGCGGGAAACCCACGGGCAGGGATGCGCTGCTGGTGGGACCGGAGAATCCCGTCGGTGTGAACGGCCGGAGAATTCCGGCTGCTTTCTTTTAAATGAGGTATTAAATTATAGGCACCTTCTCTGTGTTACAGTGGTTGAGCTGAATATCATAGGTCCTAGGCCCTAGTTGGTGACAAATGGGGAGTTATCTGGGTGTAATGACTGCAATTATTCTTCAATCAATGTCACTAAAAACTCAATAAAGTCATAAGTGATAGCCTAATAAACTAAAGCTAAAGATGCCTAAGATAGCCAAAGAAACTAAAGATGCCAGACAGCTTCAAAGTTAACCTCAAATAGTCCCTAAAACAGCTGACAAACTAAAAGACAACCTACAACTCAAAAGCAGCTCGAATAAGCAGGATCACGGAGTTTACACATGTGCAGAATAACACAGAAATCCAGAAATTACTATCAGTATTTCTACACTTCTTCAGATGGTTGAGGGTAGCCCAGAGTGCAATTCCGGGGCAATCAGTAAATTAATAAAAATTTTAGAGTTATTGAGGTATGCAGCATGGAAACAGGCCCTTCAGTCCAACTTGTCCATGCTGCCCAGTTTTTACCATTAAGCTAGTCCCAATTGCCCGCATTTGGCCCATATCCCTCTATGCCCATCTTACCCATGTAACTGTCTAAATGCTTTTTAAAAGACAAAATTGTACCCGCCTCTACTACTACCTCCAGCAGCTCATTCCAAACACTCATCACCCTCTGTGTGAAACAGTTGTCCCTCTGGACCCTTTTGTATCTGCCCCCTCTCACCTTAAACCTATGCCCTCTAGTTTTAGATTCCCCAACTTTGGGAAAAGATGTTGACTATCTCCCTTATCTTTGCCCCTCATTATTGGATAGACCTCTATATGATCACCCCCATGCCTCTTATCTATCTACCTTATCGATGCCTCTCATTATTTTTTCTATTTTACAGTTAGTCTCACTGTAAGAACCCATGTTGGATGAAATGTGACCAGGTCTCACTGTAAAAGCCCTTGTCAAATGAGTTGTAACTGGATTTTTAACAGCATACTCGGCTCATGATTATTGCTATACACTCTCTCTGACTCTGAAAATTTCCTTTTATATTTGTGGATTTCTCCATTATGATAAAATTCCACTTCTTTGTTACTTTAAGTCTGTTTATCTTTAGTCTCGTCTTTATTTAATCCACCCTTAATGATTTCTTTCCCCATCAAAATTTTAAATTAAAGCAGGACTGTGATTTTCCTGTAATGCTGTCTGTGAGAATACTTCAATGTGATTGGCCACTTATGCTACTTGCTGACATCACTGCAGCTGGATCCCTGTGGATCCCCTTGACTTGGCAGATTTAAACAGCTGTCGGGAAAGGGCAAGCCCACACCTCAGATCTCAAAATCCAACCCAGTACGTCCTTGCTACACAGTGTCCAGATGAGGAAGTGGGAAGAATCTGAGATTATGCCAAAGTGCATCACAGCCACTTATGAACTGAAATCGCTGGTAACTTGGGGAAAAGGTGATAGACAATTAGTACATAACGGGCAGAATTTTCCCATCCCACTTGCCACGGGAATTATAGCAGTTGGGACAAGACCATGCAAAGGTCTGTTGACCTCGGGCAGGATTTTCTGGTTTTGGGGCGAGAGCGGCCGGAAAATCCCACCCAGTAAATTCTAAGCTCCACCAAAACCTAATTCAGACCTTAAATTTCTTTCTGCCCCCAGCACATGCTTGGCAGGGTCAACAAGTTACCAGTTCTGAACTGTGCTTAAAAAGTGGATTAAAAACATTACATGTACAACTGACCCTAACCCTGACTATTGCAAAGGAATGTCATGATATGCAATCATGGTGCATGCAGTTTTCCTTTAGCAGCTTTTAATCTCGATTTGGAATTACAATCAACTGAAAATATAAATCATATCAGTACCACACTGTCGAAAACACATAAACAATTGGGTGTCTTGTGTACATCTGCTAACACCCACGGAAGTAATGGAACATAACGCTTCTTGTTTATAACAAAGGGGTCTAAAAGTAGTTCTTTGTAATGGTAGATTAAAAATAATTCTGAAGAGGTTTGTGAATTCATAAGGTGAGGTCTTAAGGGTGGCATGGCGGCACAGTGGTTAGCACTGCTGCCTCACAGTGCCAGGGAGCCAGGTTCAATTCCGGCCTCGGGTGATTATGTGGCGTTTGCACATTCTTACTTGGCAAATAACTTTGACCAGTGCCATCATTCAACAGCATGATTCCCACTGCAGAGCATTGGGATCACAACTGCTGGCTGGAACAGCAGTGTTTGGTCAGCGCGGGAGAGAAGAGAGGGATTAAAAACCAGCACCTTTTGTATAAACCTCTATAATCAAGAGGTAGAGCTGCTCTCTAATGCAGCTGCATATGCATAAAAGATCGCTGCAGGACAGGTTTTGCCATGGGATGACGTTTTTTAAATCTCATGCTGATCTTTTTGTCAAAGAAAAGGTAAAGACCAGGAAAGAAACACTGATTGCATAAAACACAATGGTAGGCAAGCCCTACTTACTGCTGCAGCATGTACGGTAGCTCACTGTTCTTTTCTTAATGTGAAAATACTAATTATAATTTTAGTGCAACTGATGTGGATTTTCTATGAATGCAAACTTCATGTCAGAAAGTTCCCTGTGTAATTTAAATCTGAATTGTCAAATAACAATTCCTTTCTAACATTTGTCAAGGGCTACTTTGCGAAGTAGAGAGTACAAACTTGCAGTCACAATTTCCAAATAGCTCAAAATCAATTTAATTCAGAATTTGGTTAATCCTTGCTTGTCTTCATAAAACATCTGTTTAAAGTTTATTTATTAGTGTCACAAGTAGGCTTACATTAACACCGCAATGAAGTTACTGTGAAAATCCCTGAGTTGCCACACTCTGGTGTCTGTTTGGGCACACTGTGGGAGAATTTAGCATGGCCAGTGCACCAAACCATCACGTCTTTTGGACTGTGAGAGGAAACTGGAGCATCCGGAGGAAATCCACGCAGACACTGAGAGAACGTGCAGACTCCACACAGTGGCCCAAGCCGAGAATCAAACCTAGGTCCCTGGCGCTCTGAGGCAGCAGTGCTAACCACTGTGCCACCATGCTGCCCCTGCTGTTTAGCTACATGCCTCCCATTGATTGCAACTCTACAAGAACTGGAACCATCTGATGCAGTTCTGCACATGCAGAGGAAGTGATATATTGTGGAGCAGCATCAAAATTTAAATCATGTAGTTGCCTTTGTCTGTGGAGGCGGAAAAGGACATGCTAATTGTGATGCTCTGACTGAAAAATATGGACAGATGCTGTATTTATTAATTCTTCTTTCATTGATGTTTGGAATGATTTGGTGTTTTCCTACCCAACTCCGATTGTAATTCATCTTCCGTCAATTCACTTTGAAAGTTTTTTGAAAGGTATCACCCAGTTCTACATAAATTCAAATCCTACACAAACTGTGGGTGGCACCGTGGCACAGTGGTTAGCACTGCTGCCTCATAGCGCCAAGGACCCGGGTTCAATTCTGGCCTTGGGTGACTGTGTGGCATTTGCACGTTCTCCCCGTGTCTGCGTGGGTTTCCTCCAGGTGTTCTGGTTTCCTCTCACAGTCTAAAGATGTGCGGATTAGGTGGATTGGCCATGCTAAATGCGCAGGGTTACGGGGATAATGCAAGGGGGGGGTGGAGATAATGCAAGTGGGGGGGTGGGTGGATAATGCAAGGCCGGGGGGGGGGGGGGGGATAATGCAGGGGGGGTGGGGCTGCTAGGTATGATGCTCTTTTGGAGAGTCATATGCAGACTTGATGGGCCGAATGGCATCATTCTACACTGTAGGGATTCTATGGTTCTAAGTCTTCCTTTTCAGGTTTATAGAACAATAAAGAAGTGATATATTTGCTTGATTCAAATAAATAGTTAAAAACAAACTGCAAATAAATTTGAGCCCGTTACATAAAAATCTAGTTGATATAATGAAGAGAGAATTGCGGCTTGATTTGATTCATGTTGCTGTAAAAAAGGGTGAATGTTGCAGAGTGACGTGTTTTGCCTCCAAGAACAGAAATTCTGATGCAACCTCTTTTGGGTTGAATTTATTTGGTGTTATATTAGTGATGCGCGACAATCAAGCACGTGGAACAAGGCTTCAGTTATTGAAGGCTTTTATTATCAAACAATGGAACTAACTAACACAAGTACACCAGTTCAGACTGGAGGGGTCCTGCCGGAGCAGAGGGTCTTATACCTCTCCTCCGGAGGCGGGGCCCCACCGGGATGTGCCATAATAACATTTACCACAGGTAAACACCCTAACCCAACAACATTATACAACTCCCACAGTGACAACACCCTAACCCAACAGTAACATAAGAACAACCCCCAGTGGTAACCAACGATGGTTCACCACATTCACCCCTCCTTTAAAAACAAAGGCCGGCGGGGTGCAAAAAAACAGGTCATATATGTACAAAATTCATAAGTCCAGACGGTCTGGAGGACCGCACCGTCGCTGTAATCTCCTCAACACCGGTTGCGAAACCGGAGCAGGTGCTTGCGGTGGCGTTCTCTCCAAAACAGCGTCCGGCTGTCCCCTCAAGGACTCCCGGGCCGGTTGGCCCTGGTGAGGCGATGGTGCAGGGGATCCTGGAACCTTCTGTGGTGGCGCTGATCTCCGAGTCTCAGGCAAGCTGTACATGGGAGTATAACTGTTATGCACTGGTCTCGGTGCTGACCGCGCCACGTCTGGGGAAGAAATAAGTAGTAGGGGATTCGTGACAGGGGGTATGGGAGCGACAGGAGTTGCTACGTCCCCTGCGGGCGCCAGGTCTCGAATGGAGACAGTGTCCTCTCGCCCGTCAGGATATGCCACATAGGCATACTGAGGGTTGGCGTGGAGGAGTTGGACAGGTTCGACCAAGGGGTCGGACCTGCGAGCCCTCACATGTCGCCGCAGAAGGACGGGTCCTGGGTACGTCAACCAGGCTGGTAATGAGATCCCCGAGGACGACTTCCGAGGGAATGAGAACATCCTCTCGTGGGGAGTAGCATTGGTTGCCGTACACAGGAGGGAGCGGATAGAATGGAGCGCATTTGGAAGGACCTCCTGCCAACGGGAGACTGGAAGGCCCCTGGATTTCAGTGCCAGTAGGACAGCCTTCCAGACTGTAGCATTCTCCCTTTCCACCTGTCCGTTACCCCTAGGGTTGTAGCTCGTGGTTCTACTAGAGGCAATCCCGAATGAGAGCAGGAATTGTCTCAAGTCGTTGCTCATGAACGACGAGCCCCTGTCGCTATGAATGTAGCAGGGATACCCGAACAGGGTAAAAAGCTCACTGAATGCCTTAATGACGGTGGCAGTCGACGTGTCCGCACAGGGGACAACAAACGGGAACCGGGAGTACTCATCTATTATATTGAGGAAATAGACGTTCCGGTCCGTTGAGGGAAGGGGGCCCTTAAAATCCACACTCAGCCTCTCGAAAGGGCAAGTGGCCTTGACCAATTGTGCCCGGTCTGGTCGATAAAAGTGCGGTTTGCATTCTGCGCAAATCCGACAGCTTCTCGTCACTGACCTGACATCCTCCACCGAGTAGGGCAGGTTGCGGGCTTTGACGAAGTGGTAGAGTCGGGTGACTCCAGGATGACACAGGTCATTGTGGAGGGCCTTCAAGCGGTCCTCCTGCATGATGGCGCATGTTCCGCGCGAGAGGGCATCCGAGGGCTCATTGAGCTTCCCTGGACGATACATAATATCGTAATTATAGGTGGAGAGCTCAATTCTCCACCGCAAGATCTTATCGTTCTTGATCTTGCCCCTTTGCATGTTACTGAACATAAACGCCACGGATCGTTGATCCGTGATCAGAGTGAACCGCTTCCCCGCCAGGTAATGGCACCAGTGTCTGACTGCCTCCACAATGGCCTGAGCCTCCTTCTCCACCGCTGAGTGCCGAATTTCGGGGCCTTGAAGGGTGCGGGAAAAGAACGCGACGGGCCTGCCTGCCTGGTTTAGTGTGGCGGCTAGGGCGAAATCAGATGCATCACTCTCCACCTGGAAAGGGATGGATTCATCCACCGCGTGCATCGTGGCTTTCGAAATGTCGCTTTTCAAAGCCTTGAAGGCCAATTGGGCCTCCGGCGTGAGTGGGAAGGTCGTGGACTTGATGAGCGGACGAGCTTTGTCCGCGTAGTTGGGGACCCACTGCGCATAATACGAAAAGAACCCGAGGCATCTCCTCAGTGCTTTCGTGCTAGCGGGCAAGGGAAGTTCAGTAAGGGGGCGCATACGGTCTGGATCAGGGCCAATGACCCCGTTTTCCACCACGTATCCAAGGATAGCTAACCTGCGCGTACGGAATACGCACTTCTCCCTGTTATAGGTCAGATTCAGGCGAGATGCAGTGCGCAGAAAGTGTTGGAGATTCGTGTCATGGTCCTGCTGGTCATGGCCGCAGATGGTGACGTTATCCAGGTACGGGAAGGTAGCCCGCAACCCGTTCTGGTCCACCATTCGGTCCATAGCACGCTGGAAGACCGAGACCCCATTGGTGACACCAAATGGAACTCTGAGAAAATGGTATAGACGACCATCCGCCTCAAAAGCCGTATATTGTCGGTCCTCTGGGCGGATGGGGAGTTGATGGCAGGCGGACTTAAGGTCTATGGTAGAGAACACTCGGTACTGCGCAATCTGATTGACCATATCAGAAATGCGCGGGAGAGGATACGCATCCAGCTGCGTATAACGGTTAATGGTCTGACTGTAGTCGATAACCATCCGAGGTTTGTTCCCCCTTTTGACTACCACGACCTGCGCTCTCCACGGACTAGCACTGGCCTGTATGATCCCTTCCTTGAGGAGCCGCTGAACCTCAGATCTAATAAAGATCCGGTCTTCAGCGCTGTAACGCCTACTCTTAGTAGCGATGGGCTTGCAGCCTGGTACCAGATTCTTAAATAAGGATGGTGTAGTGATTTTCAGAGTGGAAAGATTGCATGCGGGGCGCTTTGGGCAATTTGGAGGCTGCGGCTGATTCCCTACTGCCAGTGAAGGTAGTGGCCCACCGTACTGTAGGATCACACTCTTCATGTGGACCATAAAATTTAGTCCGAGGAGAATTGGCGCACAAAGGTGAGGTAACACAAGGAGCCTGTATTGCTCGCAAATTGTGCCCTGTACCTCAAGAGTTACCATACATCGTCCTTGGATCGGTACAGACCGGGACCGTGATGCCATGGAAATTGTCTGCTTGGCAGGTAGAACCCGGAGTCCACACCTTTTAGCAGTGTCAGGGTGTATGAAACTCTCGGTGCTCCCACTGTCAAACAGACAATTCACAGTACGACCATTTACCTTGATATCCATCATGGAATTCTCAAGCCTGTGGTGCTTAGTCTGGTCCAGGGAGATCGACGCCACCGTTGGCCCCTGGGCGTCACTGCATGCCGCCGATGTTGATGCTGAGGACCCCTGCTGGTCGCTCCTAGTCGTCGTGGACCATGATGGCCGCCCCCATGAATCGCACGTTGGCGAGGGCGCCAAACGTAGCGACTCCTGGTGGTCTTCCTCCTCCTCCGTCAGCCACGAGGGCGCCGTCCTGGATTCGCACGTGGTCGGACCTCGTTGGTACTGCGACGCCGAAGGAGATTGTCTCCGCTCTGGAGGGTTACAAGCTGCACTGCCGTTTTTGGACTTCGACCTGCAAACTTTACCATAGTGGCCCTTTTTACCGCACTGGCTGCAGATTGCCGTTTTTGCCGGACACTGTTGCCGTGGATGCTTGGCCCCACCGCAAAAATAGCATCGCTGGCCGCCTGGAGCTGCCGCCGTCGTCGGATCGATATGGGAGCGCGAGCCCGCGGGGCGAGGAGGGATTTGAGCTTGCTCTTGCCACGTTGTCTCCACGTGGTCCTCGGGGTACAGAGCCAAGCTTTTCGACGCTGCCTCCAGCATCTCAGCCATCTCCATCGCTTGGGTCAAGTTGAGGTTCCCTTTCTCCAGTAACTTAAGCCGGATGTACGAGGACCCTACCCCTGCTACGAACGCGTCTCGGGCGAGGTCGTACATGTATTGTTCGGCTGATACGTCTTTACAATCGCAACCCCTGGCAAGCTGCAGGAGCTCATTGGCGTAGTCCTCCATGGTTTCGCCCGACTGCCGACGTCGTGTAGCGAGGAGGTAACGAGCGTGTACCTCGTTGGGTGGTTTCGTGTATCGTTTCTTCAAGAGCTCGACGGCCCTCGGGTAAGTGGTGGCCGCACGAATCGCAAGATAAATCGTGTCGCTTACCCTTGCGTGGAGGACTTGGAGTTTGTCGCTGTCTGTAGTAATAGCTACAGAGGCTGCCAGGTAGTCTTCGAAACACTTCCACCAGTGGTCGAAGGTGTTAGCGGCACCGACCGCACGTGGGTCCAACGCCAGACGATCTGGTTTCAAAATCTGTTCCATACTCTCTTTTTACTGCTGAGAGTTTTCTGTTTGATAATAAAATTGATGCGCGACAATCAAGCACGTGGAACAAGGCTTCAGTTATTGAAGGCTTTTATTATCAAACAATGGAACTAACTAACACAAGTACACCAGTTCAGACTGGAGGGGTCCTGCCGGAGCAGAGGGTCTTATACCTCTCCTCCGGAGGCGGGGCCCCACCGGGATGTGCCATAATAACATTTACCACAGGTAAACACCCTAACCCAACAACATTATACAACCCCCACAGTGACAACACCCTAACCCAACAGTAACATAAGAACAACCCCCAGTGGTAACCAACGATGGTTCACCACAATTAGTAATTTATGTATTCATGTGAAATCCTTTGTCCATTATTTTAATAAAATGTTGTCTAAAATAATAAGAAACTAAGCATGTGGAAGGAGCAAATTCAGATGAGCATGTTGGTACTCTCTTTATTAATTTTGCACTGTAGCAGTTCATGAGCTTTGAGATTTTATTATAGCACTGTATAATATTTGACCTGTGGGAGTCAGAGTACAAGCAGTCATGCCCAGGGTGGAATGGGGCACATGCTTGGAACAAGAAGCAATGATGAGGTAGGCAGAGCAGCAGAACCAGAACTTGAGCAGGGTGTCATGTTGGGAAAAAAGTGGCAGGAATGGGGATTCTTTAAGGCTTGCCAATCAGCTGATTGGGATCTGTAAACTAGAGGAGTGTGCTCAGAGGCAGGAGGTAAATCAAAGGGTGAGAGTGAATCCAAAATGTAGGGTTTGAAGTTTGGGAGCAGAGCAGTTGAGACCCGGATGTTGCGCGGTTTCTGGAACTTGTAGCCTTACTTCTTGGTTGGATCACAACCTCCACAATGTAGGATTATAGGGCGGCATGATGGCACAGTGGTTAGCACTGCTGCCTCGCAGTCCCAGGGACCTGGATTCAATTCTCGGCTTGGGTCACTGTGTAGAGTCTGCACGTTCTCCCTGTGCCTGTATGAGTTTCCTCCGGGTGCTCCGGTTTCCTCCCAAAGTCCAAAAGAAGTGCTGGTTAGGTGCATTGGCCATGCTAAATTCTCCCTCAGTGTACCCGAACAGGCACTGGAGTGTGGTGACTAGGGGATTTTTGTAGTAACTTTATTGCAATGTTAGTGTAAGACTACTTGTGACAATAACAAATAAACTTGAAACTTATTGGTTTTATCATAATGGTGGTTTAGTTACACCGTGGTTTCTGAGACTTGTAGTGTGGAACATGATCATGGGATGATTAAGTTTATGATTTGTTTCAGAATAGCTGAACTTGTTATGAGATTATGTTATAATATCTACATTACAACATTGCCTCCTGGAGGATATTTTATTGGCTATAAAGATCTTTAACACTGCCTGATATTGAGAAAGGCTATATAAACGCAGATAATTTTTGTCTTACAAATATTACTTAAAGGGTATATGGTTGGGCCGCTCAGAATTGTTCTTCTGGAATGTAATTGGGTCGATTGTTCGGTGTAATTGGGAGGAAAATGTTTAAAGTGATATGTTTAAAAAGTGTAACAAAAGTAGAAATAGTCAATCAGGAAGGAGAAAACAGAGAGACATGTCCAATGCGGGGAAATGTAAATTGACTTTGTGATGGACAACAGACACAACATACACAAGAGGCATAAGAATTGTTATTCTGAAACTGATCTGTTAATTGGACAACCTTTATTGTTAACATTCATCAAAGATGTATAGATTTGATGGTTTATAAATGATTGGAGAATAATGTCATGTGAAAAATTGAGGCTCCAACCCACTAAACCATGTTAAACCCTTTAGGATCAAGCACTGGAATTTTACGTTCCGCCCGCCACCGGAATCGCAAAAGTCTGTTGACCTCAGGCGGGTTTTTCCGGTTTTGGGGCAAACGTGGTGGAAAATCCCACCCAGAGAGTTCATATCTCTACTGAAATAGTGGATGGAAGGACTTTACATTCTAAATGTAGTAAACATTTGGATGGCGACACGGTGGCACAGTGGTTAGCACTGCTTCCTCACAGTGCCAGGGATCCAGGCTCAATTCTGACTCTTGGATGACTATGTAGAGTTTGCACTTTCTCCTGTGTCTGCATAGGTTTCCTCCGGGTGCTCCAGTTTCCTCCCACAGTCCAAAGATGTGCAGGTTAGGTGGATTGGCCATGTAAATTGCCCCTGAGTGTCGGGGGATTAGCAGAGTAAATACCTGGGGTTACGGGGATAGGGCCTGGGCGGGATTGTTGTTGGTGCAGGCTTGATGGGCCAAATGGCCTCATTCTTCACTGTAGGGATTCCATGATCAAGCAATGCAATTGTCATACTATTCTGTTTAAATGTGAATATAATTTGCATTCATCTTTTTCTAATTTAATATCTTAGCAAGCCATAATTCTCTAGCAACAACAAAGGGTGGAAATTTTCCAGCCCTTCCTGCCAGTAAGCTTTTCCAGTCCTGCCAAAGGCCATCCCCCCCCACCCACAACGGGTTCCCAAGCAGCAGGACTGGCAGGCCACACAAAACACCATAGACATCCGCGGGACCTTCTGGAAAACACACTTCAGGGGGTATGGGGGTGCTAAATCCCACCCAAAAGCTTGCTTTTATTTAGAGCCTTTAAAGAAGGAAAATGTTCCAAGGGAGTTCACAGGAGAGAATATCAAGCAGAGTTTGACATCAAACCAGATAAAGAAATGATTAGACAACTGGGCCAAAGTGGTAAGCTTTAAAGAACATATTAAAGGAGAAAAGTGAAATAAATAGGTAGAGAGATTTAGGGAGGAAGTTCCAGAGCTTACGGCCTAGTGACACAATGGTTAGCATTCTGCCTCACAGCACCAGGGACCCGGGTTCAATTCTGACCTTGGATAACTGTCTGTGTGTGAAGTTTGCACATTCTCCCCGTGTCTGCGTGGGTTTCCTCCAGGTACTCCAGTTCCCTCCCACAGTCTAAAGATGTACAGGTTAGGTGAATTGGCCATGGTAAATTACCCCTTGGTGTCCATAGATGTGCGTGTTAGGTGGATTGGCCATGCTAAATTGCCCCTTAGTGTCCAAAGATGTGCAACTTAGGTGGATTGGCCATGCTAAATTGCCCCTTAGTGTGCAAAGATGTGCGACTTAGGTGGATTGGCCATGCTAAATTGTCCCTTAGTGTCCAAAGATATCTTGGTTAGATGGATTAGCCACAGTAAATGTGTGGGGCTACAGGGATAGGGCAGAGGAGAGGGCCTGGATAAGATACTCTGTCAGAGAGTCGGTGCACACTCAATGGGCCGAATGGCCTCTTCTGCACTGTAGCGGTTCTATGATTAGGTCAGTGAGGAATGTCTCTATGGAGTCAGGATGTGCACTATGCACTGGGCAAATATAACCTCCATCAATCTGAATTTCAGCATATCTCAGCGATGCCTTTCACTTGGCTTACCAAATAAAGTTATTGCTTGAAAGACTGAACCAAAATATCGGACTGATTTTAATCCTTTTTTACGTAGGTTACGAAGACAGCAGACAAGTTCACTGTTTGGAATGAAGCGAAGCTCAGTGTACAACCCTGACGACTCTGCGGAAGCAATCAGCGAAGAAGATGACCTGGAACTTGAAGTGAAGTAAGATGACGGATTGAGTGTATCCGTTGTGAAAACAGGAAAACTGGTAAAAGAAAGACTTCTCTTCAGGGTCAAACACCAAACCAACAGCTCCTGTCAAGGAATGGAATGAAATGAAATGGCGAAGCATTTGGAATGAATGAAACCAAAGCTCTTGAATCCATCAGAGATTTAAGTTACTTTTCAACAGAAAGAAATGATAATTATGTGAAACATCAAGTTCTACGAACCATCACTGGTGTGGACTATGTCAATATATTTTGAACCATAAAGTTATATACTTTTTTACTCATAGATATTAGAGATGTACAGTTAACTATATGTTAATTGGTCTGAAAACCCTAAGATTAGAGGCATCAATAGAATCCCTACAGTGCAGAAAGAGACATTTGGCCCATCAAGTCTGCATCGATCCTCGGAAAGAGCAATCTACCTAGGCCCTAGGCCCACTCCCCCGCCCGTAACTCTACCTAGGCCCACGCCCCAGATCGCCCACTCCTCCTTTCCCTTAAACCTGTGCATTGATCATGGTCAATCCACCTAACCCGCGCATCTTCGCACTGTGGAAGGAAACCGGTGCACCCAGAGGAAATCCATGCAGACCACGCATACTAAGGGGCAATTTAGCATGGCCAATCCACTTAACCTACACACCTTTGGACACTAACGGGCAATTTAGCATGGTCAATCCACCTAACCTGCACATCTTTGGACTGTGGGAAGAAATCGAATAACCTGGAGGAAACCCACGCAGACATGGGGAGAACATACATGCAAACTCCACACAGACAGTCACCTAAGGCCGGAATCCAACCCGGGTCCTTGGTGCTGTGAGCCAGCAGTGTTAATAACTGTAACGCCCCATGGTGAGGGGTTAAATTGTGATTCTGTCCTTCGTTCATGGGAAAATCAGTTACCCATTACAGGGTCTGTCCTTTCTTACTGCTGCTGTGTGACTGTCTGGTTGTGAGTGTAGGCCCTGATGACCCTCTTCCTGCAAGAAAATGCCTGGTGTTCGATCAGCATCTAGCCCTATTGGCTGATTTAGATCAAGAATGCCCTGTGGAGGAATCATGCATATAAATGCGTCCAGCCCACAATGCTAGCTCACTCCTTGGCTTTACAAATGTGTACGCCCCATTTCCTGATAACGGCACTTATACAGCCTCATTCACAGAGTATATGCATTAATGAGTCCAACAGGAAGGCCTGAATGTTGGCATCCACTGCCCTCCTAACTTTGAATTATTGCCACAAGGAATTTTAGACCCTCACTCTTTCCACTGTTTCACCTGAGTAAAACAGGGAGCTTATCCATTTCTATGCTGTTTAGCAATTACATTATAATCTTAAGATAAATGCAAAAATACTGCGGATGTTGAAATCTAAAACAGAAACAGACCAATGAAGGCTCTGACGAACAGTCATCTAGACTTGAAACGTTGGCTCTATTCTCTCTCTCCACAGATTTTGTCAGACCTACTGAGATTTTCCAGCATTTTTCTGTTTTTGTACATTCTAATCTTGACACCTTTTCATTGCAAGTTTAGAGTTTGTTTTCTTATTATATTGCTCTGCAAAATTTTGGGTTGAGTCCCTCTGCTGGGGTCAAATGAGGTCAAGGGTATGGGCAACAGTTACCTGGCAGTGATTTCCCCTGAGTTGGCTAATTAGTGGCATGAGGACTGGCTCTCAAAGCAGCAGGGCTGAAGGTCAGCTCGGAAGGAATAGTAGCCGGCAGTTCAAGAGGGCGCCTTGATTTTGATTGAGCCACCTCTCTCCAATTGGTTAAATATTTGAATTTCAACCTGCCCTCACAGCTGGGCTACCATTATGCAGGGGTCCCCCCCCCCCCCCCCCCCCCGCTCCAGAGGGTAGCCTGTGGGTGCAGCTATCCCCAGCCAGGTGGGGAAGGCCTTAAAGCCTGCCTGGAATGATGCATGCCACCCCCAACTTGCTACTTGGAGGTCACTAGTAGGCAGCTAATTGGCCTACTTGCAACCCCTCAGGGGGCCCACTGGCTCCAACAATAGACTTTAATAAAGTTCTCAGTTCCCATTGACAGGCTCCCCACTGCTTGTGGCTTGTCGGCCCTTCCAACCCCTCTCCGACATCTGGAAAAAGGCCCAGGAGTTGTTTGTCCGCTGGCAAACCAACACCCCTGCCAACGGCGTAAATTTCCCTCAACCGCACACCGTGTGCACTCGTCCCCATTTCAGCTGTTTCTACACAAGCGATCTTGCAGACTTTTCTGCCGTTTGTTGCCGGATCTTTGCGACACCACGGTTCCTTCTCCAAAAGCCTCTACCCATAGGACAGAGCTGCCACCTTCCACTCTGAGCACCGGTCAGAGATTGGACTTGCCGTCGGTCCTGCCAATGCCATTCCGGATTCAGGCGAGGGATCCTTGGCAGAATGAGGAAAGATGATCGTTCCCGCACCTTGATCACCTGGTGCTGACTATAGGAACGGGACTGGATACAGCTACTTTGTCATGTCTCCTGCCTTCACCATCTCCACTTGATAAAGGAGGCTCTACCTGCACAATGATAAGCACATTGCCCTAAAGGTCACCATGGAATTCAACTCATTTTGTGACTGATCTATTCAAACCAATATTAGGTGAGATTTAAGATGTAGCATGAAAGGCTTATGTGGGAATGAAAACCTAGGGAAAACGATACGACGTATTTAAACAGAGGAGCCTTCAATTCCCTCGTCATATAAGCTGTTGTACTAGAGAAAGAGAAAAGTACAGGTGAATTGTCAGCAGCCATGATGCATTCATTTTGCGATAGCCCGCTGTGCCAGCACCATAACAAGGAGGCAGAATGGCTCAAATGTTTGCTGGATGGATAGAAATACTTCCTGGAGCACTGCCTGTCGACACCAATGAGGAATTCCTGAAGCGAGGTCAACAGGAAGTAACAGAATCATGTTCCACGTGAATTTGGTTCAAACACGGTTGGCGTATTGAGTCAGATTCAGCTGTCTTGGTGTTGTCCAAAGAAAATCCCTGAAGTTATTCCCCTCAGCCGTACTGTACAACCAAAGGAATATGAGGAAGAGAAAGAGGACAGAGTTGATGTACAGCCAAGTAAACCGGTGTCTTAATCAAGAACAGGAAATGCTGGAGAAACTCAGCGGGTCTGGCGGCACTTGTGGAGAGAGAAACAGAGTTAATGCGCAGATTATACGGCCTCGCTCGAGCGAGACTGGAAATTCCTGCCCGAGGTCAACAGACATTACGGTTGTCTACCCCTCGCCCGCTCTGATTCCGTGGTGGGCGAGGCGGTAGAATTCTGGCGAATGTTTCGAGTCCAATATCACTCTTCCAATTTTTCCAGCATTTTCTATTTTTATATCAGATTTTCAGCATTTGCCTCATTTTGCTTTGATTTTGATTTCTAAATTGTTTGCTTTAAAGGAATTTCATTTAGAAGCTACATTTTAGGGCCTTGTTATCATAGTCCTTTCTGAAAGTTAGGGGCTAATTCACAGTCCTATGATTTTATAAGGTCACGACATTCGTTCACAAGTTGTGGGCATCGCTGGCTAGATCGGCCTTTATTCTCCATTCCTAATTGTCCTTGAGAAGCCACCTTCTTGAACCACTGCAGGCCATGTGGTGTAGGTACACCCACAGTGAGATAGGAATTTTGAGGCTTTTGATCCAGTGACAGTAAAGGAACTGTGATATAATTCTAACTCAGGATGATGTGTGGCTTTGCAGGGCATTTGCACCTTATCCTAGGTGGAGGGTGTGGGTTTGGAAGGTGCTATTGAAGGGGCCTTGTTGAATTTCTGAAGTGCCTCTTGTAGATAGCACACATGGCTGCTGCTGTTCGTCAGTGGCAGCGGAAGTGAATGTTTAAGATGGTGGATGAGATGTCAATAAAGCAAGTAATCTTTTCCTGGAAGACGTTGGACTTCTTGAGTATTATTGGATTGCACTCATCCGGGCAATAACAATCTGCTTTTTGCAACATCCTTTACTTACCATATCAGCCCGTATCCCAGTGTTTGCAAGAGTCGTACGTGCTTGCTGAATATAAAAGACTAATTTTAATCTTGTCCACCTGGTAGAAATTTGGTGAGCGGATAGTTAAAAAGGCTCCCTGCACCAATCCCATTGCCTTGCTGTGGATTCTGACATTAGCCTGCTGTTCTGAACAAGCAAGAGGGACACTCATTGGAAAACATGGGGATCCTTTATTTAAACAGACTGGGCATTGGAGCTCAAATACAATTTTAACTGGAGGCCATTTTGCCTTCTCCAACAGGCCAGCCTGATTACAACCTGGAGTCAGAAGAGATCAAGGAAGCTGAGTCTTTTTTTAAGTTTCTTTCATTTTTAATTTCCTCCAAACTACACAAGGAAATCTTGGGTCTCACCCTCCCCCCCCCAGCTTCCACACCCTCTACTAAAGGGAAAGCTGTACTGAACAACCCCCCTTTACCCCCTCCTAATTCCCCATGCTATTCCCCCAAACCCGCTGTGCACCTTCACCCATCTCATTCCAACCACTTGCCTGGGAGCCAGCGTCCATTCTTTGGGATCCCCAACAGTGGCCCCTTTTCACCCAAAATCCCACTCCTGCCAACAGCTATAGCTAACGCTTCCTACCAGGTCAGGTGGGTGACTTGACACTGATACAGAGATGAGACAAGCATGGGTTAAATTACCCCATACCTCACCCTGCAGAGGGCCAGACAGTTTGCTGTGGGTTTGGAAGTTCAGCTCGGAGGCAAATCAGTTGCCGCGGTGATAATTCACCTTCGACAATGGCCTGGGAAGGGAATGGAATTGTGGAAAGAATATGGAGTTACTGAGGAATTTGGTCTTCCCAATTTTTAACTGGTTGGAATTTGAGCTTATCCGAGAATGGATGTTTGACAAGTAAACGACGCAGAAGCAGTAAAGTGGTTGAGAGAGGTGGAGATGGATGTTGTCAGCATATGTTAACTTGTGGGTGATACTGCTAAGAGGCAGCACAAGAGTTAACTTGTGGGTGATACTGCTAAGAGGCAGCACAAGAGTTAACTTGTGGGTGATACTGCTAAGAGGCAGCACAAGAGTTAACTTGTGGGTGATACTGCTAAGAGGCAGCACAGGAAGAGTTAGGGACCAAGGATGGATCCTAGGAGGACTCCAGATATAAGAATGAGGGGGAAGAAAGTCATTGCTACAGATTCACTGGCAATGACTAGAGATGGGTAAGAATGAAACCAAATGAAAGTGTAGTGATGCATAGCTGGACAATGGTGGAAAGGCAGTAGAACAGGATGGTGTCGTTGGTCTTGTCAAAGACTGCCGAGAGGCCAAGGAGGAAGAGGAAGGGTTACAATGGTCAGAAGCATTTGTGACTTAAGTTAGGGCTATTACTGTACTGTGGGAAAAGTGGCAACCAATTTGGGGAGATTCAACAAGGAATTGTGGGAAAATGGGCATGAATGCAGGAGGCAACGACATGTTCAAGCATTTTGGAAAGACCAGGGGAGGTTAAGGATGGGGCGATAGTACGCAATGATAGAGGAATCAAAGTTTGTTTGGTGGGAGTGCTGACAATGTTGGTTCGAAAAGAGAGATGTAGCACCTAGACAGGGGCTATTTACGATGTCTTCTCACAGAGATGCCTGGAAGTTAAACTGGGTGATCAATAGTTTGGTGACAATGGGCTCAAGGAAGAGAGAATGGGGCTCATGGATGAAGCAAGCTAGGAGAAAGATATGAGTGGGGGAGGGGAGAGAAACTAAATGCTTCATGGTTCTGAACTGGGGCAAAATTAACCTGGAAGAGGCTCGGCTTGAGGGGCAAGAGAAGTGATAAAGAGGCAATTGAGCAAATGGTTCCCAATGTTATTGACCATAGCCTCCTCACACTTTGAAGACTTTGCTCTCTGGAATGATCAAATGCCAGCACAGAAAGTCACATGCCACTTTCCCCCAGTTGAGTTATCAGTCCTTAGATGTAACCTCTGATTATTCTGACACCTTGCTACATCATCCACATTTAACATTAAAGTCAGCTGAATTAGCAAACGAATTCCATGTACACAGCGAATGGATGTATCTGTTACGCAGAGTTTAGTATGTGCGGCTCAGCACACTTTAATTAGTGCACATTTTTTTTCTGCTCTCGATTGTAAAGTATTTTCAAAAGCTGCTAGATGGCACGGTGGCACAGTGGTTAGCACTGCTGCCTCATAGCATCAGGGACCCGGGTTCGATTCTCGGCTTGGGCCACTGTCTGTGTGGAGTTTGCACCTTGTCTGTGTGGGTTTTCTCTGGATGCTCCGGTTTCCTCTAAAGATATGCAGGTTAGTTTAATTGGCCATTTAAATTGCTCCTTTGTGTCAGGGAGACTAGCAGGGTAAATACGTGGGATTATGGGAATAGGGCCTGGGTGAAATTGTTGTGCGTGTAGGTTTGATGGGCTGAATTGCCTCCTTCTGCACTGTAGGGATTCTATGTTCTATGATACAGGCTACACTGTAATCCATGCTTCTTAATCATCGTATCTCAAGCCAGTGCAAATACCCGTTACGTTAAAATAAATTGACCATTTTTGGCAGTGTTACAGATTTTTAAAAAATGGAAACTCAGTTGTGTTGATTGGTCATTCCATCTTAGTGGAAAGCACTATAATTAGTTTCATTAATCTCACATTCAGAGTGGACTAGAAGAATGATTGGGCAGTTTTATATATCCTGCAAGGGCAGTCAGGTGAAAAGTACACAGGTAAGATGCCCTTCACCTGTGTATCGAGTGTGAATTCATTCAGCTTAATTTTATTGCTGTCGCACTGTCCAAGCCTGTTTTTTTTTCATAGCTCGCGTCGTAATTTTATCAAACATTGGGCTGTTGCAGCAGGAACTGTTTAAAATTGAACCGGCAGGAACAGGGAGAGCAAGCGTTTGAACTCACCACAGAGTACATACACTGCTCATGATGCATTGCTGTGGCCACCATTTTAACTGCTTAGCTGCTCCAGAGGCAGGTACGAGCCTCACGCATACATGTAAATCAGAGTCCCATGGCACATTCTGGACCCAGCCCAAGCCAGCACTCACCCCAGTGTAAAACCTGAATCATAGCATTCTACAGTACAGAAGGAGGCCACTTGGCCCATTGAGTCTGCACCGAAAACAATCCCACCCAGGCCCCACCCCCGTAACCCCATGCATTTACTCTAGCTAGTCGTCCTGACACTAAGGGGCAATTTAGCAAGGCCAATCCACCTAATCTGCATATCTTTAGACTGCAGGAGGAAACTGGAGCACCCGGAGGAAACCCACGCAGACACGGGGAGAGTGTGCAAACACCACACAGACTGTGACCCAAGCCAGGAATCAAACCCAGGTGCCTGGCGCTGTGAGGTAGCAGTGCTAACCACTGTGTCACCGTGCTGCCCTGAAGCAGTATTTAAAAGGGAGTTGAACTGTGGAAAATTGGATCACAGGATTTTATTGTAAAAAAAAGATGGCGCTGGAGCCCCCTGCCCGCTTGGCACTTACCTCCTCACAAACTGGAGCGCTCGAATCAGACTTTTGTGGAGCATGTCTGTTTCACGCTGATTCTGGATGGGCGAATGCGGTGGTAAAGGGGGAAGTGCTGGGAAGGTTGGGCGTGCAGCCCATTAAGTCAATTTAAATGCATGCACGGTCCCGATCGCATCCATTTTTGGGCCTTGGTAAAAGGGGAACTGGTGTGGAAGTGGGCGTGGATTCCGCTACTCACCTCACGCCCGACTTTACCAAGTTTTCGTACCTGGAAACGGGCAATGCACTGGCAAAATTGGGCCCTATGACTCTATGTGAAAAAAAATCTGCTTCAGAAGCTAATTATTTGGCGTGTGTGTGCAGAGAGCAGATCAGCATTGTCATTGTGGTGAGAAAGTGGCTTGAGTGAGGGTGCTGTAGCTTGTTCACCTGTCTTCCCACTTGACTCGAATATCATGTGGAGACACCGCTGGTGGGAATTCTCCACCACTCAGAGGAGCTGGTGGGAGGTGACTCAAGTCTGACTGCCGTATAAAAGGGTGGTGACAGCAGGGCTGTAGACTAAAACCTTTCTACTGTTATGGGGATTGCTGTACTCAAAGACCTTTTGGAAGGGTGTGCTGATTCTGTGATAGATTGCCACTTCAATGGTGACCTTTTGAGAAAGGTAGCTGCTGAGATATGGGAAATGTTCAATGACTTATAAGATCCCCCTTCAATCCAACTGCTGGAGATGTAGTTGCGTGTCCGAGAGAGAGCTGTGGAGGGTTTTAATCTCGTTGATGCCGAGTGAAGGGATCAACCCTTTTGTATGCGGAGTTGAAGAGGGTGAGGGTGGTCAGAATGTCACTTGCAGTGTGGGCCACAATTGCCCAGTCATCGACATATTGATGAATGGTCACCCTGACTCGAAACATTGGCTCTATTCCCTCTCCACAGATGCTGTCAGATCTGCTGAGATTTTCCAGCATTTTCTGTTTTTGTTTCAGATTCCAGCATCTGCAGTATTTTGCCTTTATTTTGTAAGTCATAGATGTGCTGGAAGGTCACCTTAAGACTTGTCTCTTGGCCTATTGAAGTTGAAGTGCTCCCAGTTTCAAGTCCGCCCAGCACTCTGTGTCAAAACGGTAAAATAGGGCCCACAATGTCATAGAGGTTTACAGCATGGAAGTACAGCATGGAAAGAGGCCATCCAGCCCATCGAGTCTGCACCGACAACAATCTCACCCAGTCCCTATCCCTGTAACTCCACATATTTACCCCGCTAATCCCTCTAACCTACGCATCCCAGGACACTAAGGGGCAATTTAGCATGGACAATGCACCTACCCTGCACATCTTTGTACTGTGGGAGGAAACCGGAGCACCCAAGGGAAACCCACACAGACATGGGGAGAACGTGCAAACTCCGCACAGACAGTGACCCAAGCCGGGAATCGAACCCGGGTCCCTGGAACCGTGATGCAGCAATGCTGACCACTGTGCCACCGTGCTGCTGTAAAATATATTTGTGGTTGCCCAGGACGGCTAGAAACCACATTGAGTCTCTGGAAGGGTGACATCATTGATGGGTAGGAGATAGTTCAAGGGGATTGGTTTATCTCCCCATAGTGGATGGAAGGAATATGTCCTTAGTTCCACACCCTTGTTGAAAAGTGAAACCAGGGTGGCATTGCCGAGGTTGGGAAGTAATACCTCTTCTTCAAGGTTTTTGTAAAAACGTTCCGAGAGTTTGAGCGACAGTTCATGATCTCCAGCTTTATAGATCTCAAAGGTTTTGTGGACCACACACCTGTTGGATAGCCTTTCGTTTCTCAGCAGATGTTGGCTGCATACCCAAAATTGATCTCTCAAGCTGTTGGAGGATTTTTTGATTGCTTTGTCTGATACTATTAACTCCCAATTGAGAAGGTTCTCAGTGGGATCCTAGCAATGTCCTCAGACAGCTGCAGCATCTTTGAGTTTCACCAGCTCAGGGCTGGGAGGGACTATTTGTTTTTTGCCCATAAATGGGCCTGGTGGCCCAGAGGAAGTGATGCATGTCGTGCAGGTCTGGGTAGTGTTGGATTTTATACATCTTCTTTACCCACCATTTATTCTTGATGCCTCTTAAATATTGTTAATGTGCCTGCTTCCACCACTTCCTCTGGCAGCGTGTTCCAGGCACCCACCACTCTCTGCGTGAAAATCTTCCCCTGCACATCTCCCTTAAACCTTCCCCCTCTCACCTTGAACCTGTGCCCCCTTGTAATTGGCACTTCCACCCTGGGAAAAAGCCATGAACATACACCTGGCACCCAAATAACATTCGATGAGATTCGAGTTTGAGTGGTAAGTGATGTTTCTGTTGTGACGTAGGGTGACTTTGACATGTAATGAAGGCCTAGCATTTCCAATCAACAAATTTGCTCATTTCGTTGTCATTCCGGTGGAACCAGTCTTGGTTTCTGTGAGATTCAAACCCAGTGGTTTGGGTGCATGATCTTGGATTTGATCCCGGTCCACACTGACATCATTGGAGCCTGGAGAAGGGAATAAAGTTGCATCCGGAATTATTGTCTTGTTTCAATATTCGGGAGATAGTGGGTGTTAAATTTTCTCCTAGATTTCTTTGAGGGTCTTCGATATTTGGGTGCCAAGCGTAGGCTCATGGCTTTTTCCCCGGGTGGAAGTGTCAATTACAAGGGGGCACAGGTTCAAGGTGAGAGGGGGAAAGTTTAAGGGAGATATGGAGGAGAAGTTTTTCATGCAGAGAGTGATGGGTGCTTGGAATGCACTGCCAGAGGAGGTGGTGGAAGTAGGCACATTAGCAACATCTAAGAGGCATCTGGATGGCAACATGAATAGACAGGGAATAGAGAGATATGGTCCGAGTAAGAGCAGAAGGTTTTTTTTTAGTTTAGTTCGGGCATCATGGTCGGCACAGTCTTGGGGGCCAAAGGCCTGTTTCTGTGCTGTACTTTTATTTGTTTCTTTGTTCTTTGACATTGCACAGACTGTAAACAAACTCCTTCATACTTTCAACCGTGCTGCTGAAACTTCTTGACATGTTTCCAATAGCTTGTTTAACTATTTTTATTGTTTCAAGGGATGTGGGCGTCGCTGGCTGGGCCAGCTTTTGTTGCCCATCCTTAATTGCCCTTGAACTGAATGGCTTGCTAGGCCATTTCAGCGGGTAGTTAAGAATTAACCACATTGCTGTGGGTCTGGAGTCACATGTAGGCCAGACCGGGTAAGGATGGCAGATTTCCTTTTCTAAAGGACATTAGTAAACCAGATGAGCTTTTATGACAACTGATGATAATTTAATGGTCACCATTACTGTGACAAGCTTTTAATTCCAAATTCACCAATTCCAGTTGGCGTGGTGGGATTTGAACTCATATCCCCAGAGTATTAACCCGGGCCTCTTGATTATGAGTCCAGTGACATCACCACTACACAACCATCTCACCCTGCCTGTGAGAGGTAAGCCACTTTCTTTCAATGGCTGCCTCTCTGAAGTCCTTAGCTTTGTCCTGCTAAGCAGGGCTGGGAGAGAACCTTGTCGTCTGCTGTGCTTCCTTCGGGGTTGGCCCTGCCACCTCTGCCTACTGCCCCTTACAATGTGCAGATCCCTCTACCTCACTGTCAAACACATGCTGAGTGCTTAACTGTGATAATGTTTGGGAGGGAGGGATAGAAAGCACGATGTTATCTTCTTCTGCAGCTTCTTGCTGTGGAGAACCTATGAAAGAAAAGGTAAGAGTTAACACGACACTAAGATGCTGAGCATGACAGTGTCTTCACAGCTCAAAGTTGTGAAGAATGGCTAAGATAACTAAAGGGCTATAACATGCAGAGACCCTGCTGGGATAAGCCACCAGCCTTACTTTTTCTGATGCGTATGGTTCTTTCTGCACTATTAATCTTCTTACTCTACTCGAGTGACAGTGCAACTGTTGTTTATTTCATATCTTGGAGCTATGCACAGATGACACATCAGCTAATATGTGTGCAAGAAATATTTATTCTCAGTAATTTAAAATATCTGCTCCCTCATGCTTCTCATAGCTCGCTTCCAGTTTTTTTTTACTTTTCTCTGAGTCCACACACAGGCTTAACTAATCAAGCACAGTGAGTATCAATAACAAACAGATGCACAAAATCAAACTCTGAACAATTGAGCACATCATTTCACCCTTGTAAAAATAAAGATTTATTTTAAATTAAATCATCCCAAACAACAAACATATATACTTTGAGTCATTTCTTAGAGTTCAACTTATCCATTTTTTTCTAAGTAGTTTTGTCTAGTCAGATATAGTCTTTGAGATTTGAAGGCCTCTGATGATCCATGGAATTGAGGTTGTGTTATTGTGTAATCAACACGATGGCATGAACCTGCGAGATATTCAACCTTGAAGTTATAGTGATGAAAACAATCTGACCACCTGTAGATGCATGAGGCTGATGACCAGAAACTGCGTCGGAACTCTACTACCTTGCCCGCCATGGAATCGGAGCGGGCGATGGTCCGACAACGGAAATCTCTGTTGACCTCGGGCAGGAACCTGAGCAAGGCCATAGAAACCCACCCCTGATGTGGTTAACAATGTCATCAGTGCTTGGTGGTCAGCTACCCCGGACCTTGGTCCCGACCGGCACCCGGGTCCTTGATTCCGACCGCCACCCTGGACCTTGGTTCCGACCGCCACCCTGGACCTTGGTTCCGACCGCCACCCCGGCCCTTGGTTCCGACCGCCACCCTGGACGTTGGTTCCGACCGCCACCCAGGACCTTGGTTGTGACCGCCTCCCCGGACCTTGGTTCCGACCGCCACCCCGGACGTATGATCCAGGTGCCAATGTTCACCAGTGTGGATGCAAGCGGTTGCTCCCCACTCTCCAAGAGAATATTTGTGTTCTGTTTCTGACAACACATGAGTGATTAGTCATTCATTACTTCAATATGCTCTCAGAGTATAGCTCCTCTCGCATGTCCTGATGCATCTGCTGTGACATGGCTTCCGTATGTGGGTTGAATACGCAAAGACTGGTGGAGATGCTACATTGGCCTTTAACATATCAAATAATGTTTGCTGTCCCTTTCCCATTGTGCCTGTTTGCACAGTAATTTCTGAAGAGGTTCCATGATCTGTACATACTTAGGAATGAATTTATAAAAGAAGTTGATAGTATCGGGGAACAATGCAAACTCTATCATGTGAGGAGGGGTCAGAAGAGTATGGATGGTTTTGACATTGTTGTGCGTAGGCTTCAGCCCAGTTGCTGTCACTCTGTACCCTTGGACGTCAGTGTCAGATGCTGCAAATGGGCATTCTTTCCTGTTGAGCATCAGATTGTGCTGGGCATGCTGAATGAGCACTGCTGGTAATCATCGATCATGTCCTGTTTTGTCCATTCCAAGGAAAGCAGCAGTGTCAAGTAAGTGGATGGACTCCTCAATATCTACCAGGAGTGAAGAAATAACCTACTGGCATGCGTTAGGTGCTGAACTTAGTCAGAAGGGACATTCTGAGGTGTGGAAACATACCTTAGTGAGTAACCAAAGCTGTAAGATAGCAGCTTTGCTCTGTTCGGTGTATCTGAAGATAATTTTGTTGTGTGTCGAGCTTCGTGAAGACTGTGGAGTCAGGAAATTATGCTGGCATTTTTTGGTTTGTAGGAAGTGCATATTTGTCTGGAATTATAGCTTTGTTGACCACTTTAAGGTCAATACAGAGTCTAAGTTTGTTAGTTTAGCGTAGGTTCAATATCCATGGTTGAGTTGCCTTGCTCAATGATACAAACTGCTTCTAGGTATTTCAGCTGCTGTGATACTTGGGAAGGGGTCATAAATGGCAACTGTCTCAAATTTTGTGAAGCTGGTGGAACTGATGAGTCAACATTAGGAACATGACTATCCCTCTTAATCTCCCCAAATCCGGTCAATAATGAGGGAAACTGGACTGAATACCCTGAACTGAATTTTCCCATCCCACCACGGGAATCGTAGCAAGCGGAACATGGACCATGCAAGGGTCCATTGACCTCGGGTGGGATTTTCCAGTCTTGGGGTGAGTGAGGCTGGAAAATCCCACCCTCTGTGTCATCAATCACAGTAATGTGCTCTCTGATGGGCTCTTCAACTTTGAATCCAAGCTGACCCAAGACTTCTGCCTCTATACATATACGGTAAGAAGTCCAACAGGTTTATTTGGAATCACGAGCTTTCAGAGTGCTGACTCACCTGAGGAAGGAGCAGCGCTCCAAAAGCTCATGATTCCAAATAAACCTGTTGGACTTTAACCTGGTGTTGTGAGACTGCTTACTGTGCCCACCCCTGTCCAACGCCGGCATCTCCACACCATGTCTATCCATGTAGAAAGAGGCTGATGTTTTTGTAGTGTACTAGAACTGTGAGCATTCCCAAAACCTAAATAATTGAGTCATTATAAGTTTAAAGAGAGTCAGTCACTGGAGTGAGAAAGTTGGGAAAAATACCGATGGTAGAGTTTGTCGCTCAAAGCAGACAGTTTGACACCAACATCAATGATAAATGACACTGAGATGCTTGTGATCTTGACTCAGCATTCCTTAAAATGTCCTGGTGCTTTACCATTCGTGATGGTATATGCATGCTGTACCTCATCTCAGGAAGAGACTCCTTCCTGTGTCAAACCCATGAAGTCTTCTTCAATGAGCTGCACATCTTTGCAAAGAGATTCCACTTTAAACATGAGTATCATTTTTTCCCTTGAGCTGGACAAGGGTTGGCCATGTTAAATTTGCCCCTTAGTGTCCCAAGATGTGCAGGTTAGGTGGATTGGCTGTGATCAATGCATTGGTTAGAGGAGGATAGGGCCTCATTAAGATGCCTTTCAGAGAATCAATGCAGACTTGATGGGCCGATTGGCCTCTTCTGCACAGTAGGGATTCTACGAGTCTATGATATGTTGATATGGGGTCCATAAGTTTGAATCCAAGCTTATTGAAAATGTTTACCACCATAAGAAGCCTTTGACTTTATAGAATATAAACATGAACCAGTGTAGGTGACGCACTGGAATTGTGATCATTCCCAAAAGCAGAATAATAGCTATTGTAAACCTGAAGAGAGTCTGCCACAGAAGTGGGAGAATAAATTAGAAAAAATACCGATGGGAAAGTTTGTCATTCAAAATAGATGCTTTCACATTAACACCTCAGTGACACTGAAATGCCTGCTATCTCGACTGAGCATTCCTGAGCATGACCCGGTGTTTATTGTTCATGACGGTGTACACACACTATACCTCCCTCTCCAGCAGAGGCTCCGCCATGTAAAAAACAAATGATGTTTCCTTCTGTAATACTGACTGAAAAGTCGGAAATGATGATTAATTTCCGTATTATGACTGTATATTGGCTCTGGCAATGTACATAAGATGTGATAGGATTGAGTCAGATTAGCCACTGTTGAACTTCCAGCTTGATCTTTGCGGGAACACAAGGGTATCACTCTGCAAGCCAGCCTTTCAACAGTCTTAAAGGGGATATGGACCAGAAAATGATGAAGAAGCCTGCAATTGTAACGTCAGGCATAGGTCGGTTAGTATTGCGGATATTTCTAATGGTGCCAATATCCTTGATTTTCAAGACACTGTCAGGCAGAATCTCATTAAGAGAATCTTAAAACTACTTCTGATTTCATCAGGATTATCATTGTGATCAGGGGAGTGAGAAATCTTGAAACAGTGTGAAGATACGCCTGTGTGGTGCTAATATGTATGAAACATCTTGTAACTGTCAAAAAGGGCATTTTGAAACAGTTTATTGTGATTCCTATCATGTCTTTGACCATGCAGGAAGTAATCAATCCCTAATTGCCACATGAGTACGTGTACAGACGGGGTATAAAAAGGCATACCTTTATTTTGTTCTTTGCTATACAGTTGGAAGTGGGTCAAAACATCAGAAAGTATGTCTTTTCCCCTAAGCAGCAGTTCAGGTGTAAACAGGGACCAGGATTTTGTTCATGGAATGTGTAGTCTCCTGGTTGAACTAAAGTGGAGAGCTGGAGGGAAGTGTCAGTCTTTCTGTGGGTTAAGGGTCTGGGTGAAAAGGGCCAGTGTTTTGTCTTTTCTCTGTGGGTTAAAGGAAAGCTTATAGAATCATGGAGTCCCTACAGTGCAGAAGGAGGCCATTCGGCACATAGGGGGGAATTTTACGGCACCCCCGCCCGAGGCTCGTACGATCCCGTCCAAGGCCAACAGAGAATGCCATTCTGTGAGCCTCGCCCGCCCCCGGAAGCAGGGCGAGCATGCTGGTAAAATTACGGCCATCGACTCTGCACTGACACTTTGACAGAGCATCGCACCCAGGCCTATCCCCATAGCCTCACATATTTACCCTGCTAATCCCCCTAACATACACATCTTGGGACTCTAAGGGGCAATTTAGCATGGTCAATCCACCTACCCTGCACATCTTTGGATTTAGAGGCTGAGGATTGTTAGGATGATTCAGCTGCTTATCCAAGCAACTCGACGTGCAAACTTTCGATCTCATAGTTTAATCTAAGATGGGGAGCTGGATGAAAGAGGCCAGTTGTCCTGTAGTTTAAAATGAACTGAATTGGGAAGATTCAGCTACTGTGGAGTATTTATAAAATGAAAGAGATCTGCTTGTAAGTTTTGACATTAATGAGCTTCGCGTAATCTTATTTGTCTGTTCATCAGACTATCAATGTTCTATTCTATTCTATTCATATTCTTGCGATTTTTGAAATACAGATCAATAAAATTAGTTCAAGAATTTTATAACCTTAAACCTTTGTCAGTGTTGTTATTTATTTTATTCTGGTAGGGACCCGCTTGTAAAAGTTCAAGTGTTACACCCCTTTGATCTGTACACCTTTACAAAGTGGTTCCGCTGTGAAGTTGTACGAACTAAGGAATAGCATTTACTAGTTAGAGTAAATGCATGGGGTTATGGGGATAGGGCCTGGGTGGGATTGTGATCGATCAAGACTCGATGGGCCGAATGGCCTCCTTCTGCACTGTATGATTCTGTGATTCTATGGTTACCTTCTGTTTCAAGGCAATGTACAGGTATTGCCTTCATGGCTACATCTGTACTGTTCATCCCTGAAGCGGGAAAGTAGGTCTTGAAATCTGAAATCCATCAATCCCACAGCATAGGTCTTCAACACATAATTAAGAAAATTAAAAGAAGGGACATGTTGATTGGATTATGGGGAGTTGGGGGGTGCGGGTTGCTGATAACTAAGAGAACAGGGGTAGGGACACATTAACAAAATTAAACCGTTTCTCTAATCATAGAATCATTGAATCCCTACACTGCAGTGCAGTGTCATTTGGCCCATTAAGTCAACTCTCTGACAGAGCATCCCACCCAGGCCCTCTCCCCGTAACCGTATGCATTTACCCTGCTAATCTACCTAACCTACACATCTTGGGACACTAAGGGACAATTTAGCATAGCCAATCCACTTAACCTGCACATCTTTGGAGTGTGGGAGGAAACCGGAGCACCCGGAGGAAACCCACGCAGACACGAGGAGAATGTGCAAACCCCAGACAGACAGTCACCCAAGGCTGGAATTGAACCCGGGTCCCTGATGCTCTGAGGCAGCAGTGCTAACAAACTAATATATTAATATAATACATCTTATAAATTGGAAAAGTAGTTTGGAAAACAGTTCTCTCATTTACTTGCCTAGATTTCAGTCAAGCTCTCCATTCTCCCCGGTGAAGCCGCTCTCATCCAACTCCCTGGCTCATGTTGGATGCACATGCTCCCTGCTGCATATTAGCCCCCTGTAAAGATTGCAGTTGTGCATGCTTCTCTGAGGGAGTTTGGGGGGGCGGGGGGAGGGGTTGGAATTCAATGCCACCTTGTGGCCAACAGCAGGATTGCAGCTGTGCAAATAACTAGAAATACAGGACAAATATAGTCCCAGGAAGTAAGAATAAGGGATGTGGAACAGTGGGTAAAATTACAGACTGGTCACATGAAGAAAAATAGCACAGTTGTTCGTCCTGCCCGCGACAAGATGGATATCTCAATGGAGAAAGGAAAGATGCAGAAGTCAGTATATTTAATATTTTTCCACCATCCTCGTCACCATTTTGTATCTCAGAGCTATGCAGAGATGACACACCAGCTGCAATGGGTGTAACAAGAATTTATTTGCATTGCTTTAGAATGTCTTCTCTCTCATGCGTCCAGCTTTGTTTTCTTTTCCCTGAGTCCACACCCAGGCTCAACTGATCAAGCACAGTGAGTATCAATAGTAGCCAGACTCACACAATCAAACTCAGAATGATTGAACACTACAGCAACTTGGCTCCTTTTTCCCTGTCCTGTAAGGGAGGTGTTGTTGGGCTTGTGCATATTGTGTATGCGAAGAGAGCTGCAGGAGAAGAAAGTTATAATGAGAATATCAATCAAATGGAAATGAGGGCCACAAGTTAAAAGTGCCAACTCTGGGCTCAGACATACATCACCAAGATGGCTTTCTGCCTTCCTGATTTCATGTTAAAATCAGGGCATAACTTTCGTCACCTCTGATAGTTGGAGGGAGTCTTATCAATAATACGTCAATGGCCAACAGACTGAGGTGCCATCATGAAATGACCATGATACTGGAAGGAGCTGCAGTGACGGTTAGGAAAGAGATGGAGGAGCAACAATTTGAAGATTACGTATGCAGAGTAAAGCACTGGAGCATTAAGGTTGACCGCAGTCTTGAAAGTTGATCATCTTACATCCTAAAGGATAATTGGACTGGCACAAAACTGATTTGTTATATATTCCAAAGAGGCATTGTCGTGGTTCCCCAGGACGACAATTTATTCACATCAATTAAAACAGAGAGTCTGAGCAGCGATCTTCCAAGCAATAGACTTTATTTCTCAGCACAAGAGATAAAGTCGGGAACGTCCGGAACACTCCAAAGAGCCCTTGGGCTTACACTCTTTTATGTACATTTCAGCCTCATATCTCAAGATCCTCCTCTCCCTTTTACAGCCTGTCCTTGGTTGTTATCTTACCCTACAGTCCTATCTTTCTTTGGCCACCATTAATTTTAGTTGACCCTTTATCTGTTTTCTTTGCATTTGGTCGTTCCCTGTTATATCTCTTCGTTTCTTAAACCATGGTGGTTATAACTCTTGCTCTTATCTGAACTTTTCTGTTTGTACAATAATCGTGGTTTTGTAAGCTAAGGCGAATGTGTTTAGAAGAAAAGACATCCCCCTGCTGATTTATGGTCCACTAATGTGTTTAGCAGAAAAGACATTCTCTCTGCTGGTTTATGGTCCACTATTAAGTTGAACCACCGAGCAGTCTTCCTTGTTTTCTTAAGTGACTATTGTCTGCTTTCCTTAATTAGTGATTGCTATATTACTTCTCTAGTTCCTCCACTTTGATCATATCGACTACACTTGATTATATTAGGTCACACGAAGTTACTTTAGGTTATATACCCATTTTCACTACTTATCTAAATCTGCTTTATTATTTCACTAAAACCTATGAATCTGAATTCCATACTAAACTCATACAATATCCAGTACAATTTCCCTTACAAGTGAATCTGAATTTCATACTAAACTCATACAATATCCAGTACAATTTCCCTTACAAGTCCCCCCTTTGAGGCTATTCCCTAGCCTCATCCCAATTACCAAGCTCAAATAATCCCCTCGCTCAATCCCATTTGTATTTTATTTTAATCACTCTTTGCAGGCGATGTGGAGGAGCCGAATATTTTGGTCAGGGATCAGTGTCCCTATTCTAACTTTATCATAATTTGTCTATCCCGGTTCTGATTTTTGGGTTGCTCCTCCAGATTGCCTGCCCCTGACAGTCATCAGCCAAAAACCTTCCCACTCTTGTCTAGGGAAGGGAAAAAGACTGATTCCTGTGTACAGACTAAGTTCTCCTGGTTTCGTGCGGACTTCAGCAAGGTGCTGTTGTTTCCACAAGGTGATCTTCCACTATTGTAGTTATTTTACAGAGTGACGAGTTTCAACTTCGACCAAGGTCATTGTAAATCCACTCAGCGGGGGTGGCTCAAGATTTTCCCATTCCTCTGTTTTTTCTCTCGAGCGTGAGCTGCTTAGCACCCGCGTCACCATCTGCCGCGCTGCCACTCTGGTAAGGAAGGATCTCAGGGCGGGTAAAAAACAACAAAATATCAATCCCAGAATGATTATTGTTGCGATTGCTACAGCTCCAGCTTTGGCAAACCACGCCCCCCATCTTCCTAATATTCTGTCCAGCCAACTCCATACCTCATGCCCAAACCCAGCATTTTCTTTCACTTCTTTCTTAAGATTTCTTAACTTATTCATGGCTTGTGTAAATGACCCTTCTGGATTAGTGTTATTAGGGATAAATGTGCAGCACTGATCCCCAAACATAACACACACCCCTCCTTTCTCTGCCAGGAGCCAATCTAACGCCTGTCGATTTTGCCACGCCATTTTGCTGGTCGCATCCAACTGCTCTCCTAAGGCCTCCAGGGCATCATTCGTATAATTAATAAACCTCTGCTGATTATAATAGATGTAATTGATCCACTCAGTATTCTTGCTGGGTGTGATCCAAACAAAGAGGGATTCAAACCCTGCAGCTATTTCGTTCCTAGCTTTGAACTCATTCGGGATGCCGCGGGGCTGTCCGATTGCGTCCAATTTTATCGTAGGGTCAGGGGTATATGCCCTCTTAACTTTTTGTGATTTAATTTCTCTTTCCACCGGTAGTATCACAGTGCTCTGGGCAAGCATAACTCGGGCACACAGTCCTTTCCAATTCTGTGGTAATTTTGCCAATAGTCCTTTCTCCGGGCCACAAAGCCACCAGAGATCGGCCAGTTGTTCTACTTGAAAGTCTAATACATAAGGAGGGGGTGGCGTTCCCCCTTTGATTGGCATGATCAGCCTACGGACGTCGGTTGTATTCCAAATCCTTACACACTCCCCTGCGTATTCTCCCATACTAATTCCTGTTCTGCTTCTCCTCCAATAGCAATCTTGGATTCGTAAGTCGGGCTCTACCCTCCATTCCTTTGGGACAGCGTCCATTGCTGTTTTTGGCCACTTTGGACATTTGTGGGTTACATTGTAGATGGCTTCTTGGATGTCTCTTTTTACCCCAGCAAACAGGATGCAGTGGTATTGACACAGCGGCGGCTCACCTTTACAAAGGTTAGCACATGCGGATCCGGAACAGTTTATCTTCTCATACGAGTAGTTCCGATTCCCTATCGTATAATTCCGTATATATGTGGTATATGGACGGCAATTTTCCTTTCTCCAGCTTTGTTGCCTGGTTCCACAGTCTCCTGATCCCCATGGTATATCAGTTACTTGGGTGTTAGGTTTCTCTGATGCACATACTACACACTCTTTCCCATCACTGTTTCTCTGACCTGTATACTCAGCCCATTTCCACCATTTGTTTTTCTGCGCTTTTTCCCAAATAGTATTTGTGCTCACTAATCGTTCACGTTTTGTTCGTCTTAATACTCTATCTTCCTGATTTTGCACCCTTATGTCTTCTGTATCCCATTCTCCTTTTCTATGGGTCACGGAAGTTCCTAAGGGAAATAGTTTCCAACTCCCAGGTGGGGAATGGGGCCCCTTCCCTGTCCTCACCTCCCTCGGCACCTTGACTAATAGGCTCAGGCTGGGCATTTGTATCATCAGCCAGCTCATGTACAGAACTACTTTCATCATCCTCTATTCTTTTTGTTCTTCCTTGGCCCTGTTCCTCCTCCTCACGATTCTCCCCGTGTATTTCTATTTCTTCCTCGCTATCACCTCTATCCACTCTGTGTACTTCTTCAATTTCCCTTCTCTCCCCCACCCCTGGTACCGTTCTGGTACAATGGTTTAAGTGATACCACAGTGTACTGCCTTCTACTTGCAAAGCCGTGGGAGACACTTTGGTGACTTCAAACGGTCCTTCTCGTCTCGGTTCGTTCCAACGTCTCCGGAACTTTCTGATGTATACTCGATCTCCAGGCTTGATCTGATGTTCTGTTACCGGATTCTCCTCCTCCTTGGCTTTTTCCTGTTCAAATATAGTTCTATGTATAACAGTTAATTGTTGTATATATTCTTTTGTGCTTTGATCTAAACATTCTAGCGTAGGACCTCCTGATCCCCTGATCTTAGGTACCGGCATTACTCTTCCTGTCATCATTTCATGTGGGCTCAAATGTGTGATTCTGTTTTCCTGACTCCTGTATTGCATTAGAGCCAATGGCAGAGCATCTATCCAGTTTTTCCCTGTTTCACTGCAAATTTTGCTTATTTTAGCCTTAAGGGTCCCGTTTGCTCTCTCCACCATTCCTTGGGATTGAGGGTGATATACGCATCCAAACTTCTGCTTTATTCGGAGTGCCGAGAGTGTCTCTCTCAGTGCCCTTCCTATAAAAGCAGATCCATTGTCTGAACTTAATTGCGTGGGTATGCCAAATCTTGGGATAATTTCTTTTGACAGGAAGTTAATCACCGTTCCAGATCCTTGATCTTTGGATGGCGTTGCTTCTATCCATCTGCTGAATCTATCAATAATCACTAACATGTATCTTTTCCCCCTCACCACCTTTCCCATATCCACATAGTCCATGCATAGATGTTTAAATGGTCCTTCAGGAATGGGTATATGCCCTATTGGGGCAATAATGCCCTTCCTGATGTTATTCTGAGCACACACCTCACACTGACTTAGTATGTAGTCAATCGAGTTTTGCAGGTATGGTGACCAGAATCCTTCCTCCTTGATCTTTCTAGCCACTTCTCCTCTTGCACAGTGGTCCACTTCATGCGCTTCGCTAATTAGTACGGTTAGTAATGATGTGGGTGCTATGACTAATCCCTCCCCATTTCTCCATATCCTGTCCTGTTGTCCCTGTAGTGCTCCTCTATCTTTCCACATTGCCTTTTCAGCTACAGAGGTTTCCTCCTGTAACTGTGCTACATCCTCTAATGTGATCTGAGGTTCGATATCCCCCGTACCTGGCCCTGGGTGTGGCCTTGCTATTTCTACTGGGGCTATCGTAGCCTCAATGCATCCTGACGCTTCTTTAGCTGCCTTGTCGGCTTTGGTGTTTCCCTGTGTGATGCTGTCTGCTCCCTTTTTATGCGCCTGACACTTAATTATGGCTAATTCCCTTGGACCCATCATGGCCCTTATTAAAGCCCTGATTTGACCTTCGTGTTGTATTGGTCCTCCTCCGCTTTTCATAAATCCCCTTTGCTTCCATATTGCCCCGAACAGATGGCAGACCCCGTGGGCATAGGCCGAATCAGTATAAATTTCCACCGCTTCCCCGTTTGCTAGCTCACATGCTCTGGTCAATGCTTTAAGTTCTGCCAGTTGGGCTGAACAGGGCTGTTCACATTTCTCTGCTTCTATGACTTCAAGTGTTTCCCCTTTCTGTTCAACTATGGCATAGCCTGCGTGGTTTCCTAAGTGATCCCTGTAACATGAGCCATCTACATACAGTATCCTTTTCCCTTCTGTCACTAGTCCCTCTGCTCTTAAATCTTTTCTCAGTTTCATAAATGTTTTTGCTTCTCTTAAGCATTCATGTTCTTCTCCTTCATGAGGTAATGGCATGTAATCAGCTGGATTTACTCTGTTGCACTTTATTATCGTGATATCTGGAAATGTGGTTAGCATTCGATAATGATGGATCCTAGCAGGTGTCAGCACAAATTTTCCTTGCTCAATCAATTCAGCGACCTTATGGTATACATGTATGTTTATCGGATATCCCATTGTGACCGTGACTGCCTTTTCGTACGCCCACCAAGCTGCTGCCAGGCCTTGATAGCACGGAGGGTATCCCATCGCTACGTCGTCTAGCTTGGTACTGTAATATGCTACAGCCTGCCTTCGTCTACCCTTGCAATTTTCCTGCGTTAACACTGCTGTAGCAAATCCGGCTTCTCTGTTACTCACAAATAAGTCAAAGGGCTTGTCATAGGTCGGTAAAGCCAAGGCTGGTGCCTGTGCCATTTCTCTCTTTATATTCTCAAATGCGTCTGAAGCATCTTTATCCCATTTTAGTTTGGCTTTTAATTCGTCACACCCTGCCTCCTTCATTATCTTTCGTAATGCCTGCGTTTTTTCGGCATAGCTTTCCACCCATTCTGAACTGAATCCTGTCATTCCCAAAAATGTCATCATTTGTCCCACCGTCTGTGGTTTCGGAACTTTTAGTACTGCTTCTATTTGCTGTGAAGCTATCTCCTTCTGTCCTGCTGATATTTCTCTTCCCAAGTATTCTACCTTTTTCTGGCACAGCTGCAGCTTTTTCCTGGAAACTTTATGGCCCCCTTCTGCTAGTCTTTCCAATAGTTTTAAACTATCCTTCCTGCACTGTTCTTGTGTTCCTGTGCATAATAATAAATCATCCACATATTGTATCAGTGTTCCTTCCAACTGTATTCCTTCTAAATCTGCTCTCAACACCTGATTGAATACATGTGGGGAATGTTTAAATCCTTGGGGCATCCTATTGTATGTGTATTGTTTCCCCTCGAATGTAAATGCAAAGAGATACTGACTTTCTTGAGCTAGTGGCACACTAAAAAATGCCGAACATAGGTCTATTACAGTAAACCATCTACTTTCAGGTGGTATATTTGTCATCAAGGTATAAGGGTTTGGAACCTCTGCTGGCATATCTTCCACTACCTCATTAATTGCCCTTAGGTCATGCACCAATCTCCATTTTTCTCCGTCCGCCTTTTTCACTGGTAGTAGCGGTGTATTACACCTGCTCCGGGTTTCTTTTAATACCCCTGCTTCTATCAATCCCTTAATTGTCCCTCTAATTCCTTCAATTGCTTCTGTCTTGATTGGGTATTGCGGCCTATACGGCCCCTAACGTCCTATCTTTAATCTGACTTCAACTGGATTAGCGTTTTTGACCCTCCCTACATCCGTGTCCTGTCTGGACCACAACTCCTGCGGGAGAGAGTTCAAATCCTGCTCTAACCTCTCTCTCCACTCCAGTTCCTGTTTCTCGATTTGCACTCCTATTGTTATCTGCTTCGGTTTCCCAAGCATTTTAACATCCAAAATTATTTTCGTCATTTGTCCATTGCTGGACGTCCAAATATCTACATTGTCTGTCTGGACAAATTCTAAATCTTGTGCTCTCAACACCATTGGTCCTAGGTCTTTTGATCTGTATCCCGGATTCACTTTCAATGTGACATGTGGCTCCGCCCCAGATACAGAGAACCATTTGTTAACCCATTCATTCCTAACAATGGTGAGGGCTACTCCCTCTAGTCCGATTAAAATACTTCCTGACTTTATTTCCTGTTCTCGTCCTGCCTCCCTTTCCCATTTCTCCTGTATCTCAGGTTCCTGCCCTTCATCAAATATCATTGTACTGTGTAATTCTGTTCTTGGCCATTTGGCTTGTGGAACCCAAGTGTTTATAAGCTTTCCCCAAACTTCCCATATCTGTTTTTTAACTTGTTCCTCTATATCTCCCAACCAATATACATTAACCCCTTCCTTTCCTGGTATTTCAAGTGGATACATTCCCATCAAATCAATTCCTTGTTCGGTGCATTCTAATTTTAGTCCTAGACCTAGGATTGCATCCCTTCCCAATAGATTTAAAGGAGTTTTATCACATACTAAAATAGGTACATGGGTTGTCTTATTTCCAATGGTAACAGGCACCGGCGTCGTCATTCGAGCTAATGTTACTTTCCCCGAGAACCCCACAGTTTTTACAAACTGGTTTGACAATGGTAAGTGATCCGCATACTTCGTTTGCATGCACGTACATGTGGCGCCGGTGTCTATCATCATGGGGACCTCGATCCCTCCTACTCTAACGTTAACTATAGGTTCCTGCTCTGCAGTTTCTGTTATCTGTACGTACTGTCCTACCATTTCGGGGTTCTCTGGGCCTCCCTATGGGGAATTCTGATGGTTTACCGGCCCTTGAGACATCGGGATGCTGTTTGGCGATCCTTGGATCAGTTGTTGGCCTGTCTGCTGCTGGTTTTCTCCCTGTCTGGGGAAATTCCGCGGGCAATTCCTTTTTATGTGCCCTGCCTCCCCGCACCCCCAACACACACCTGAAGGGCCAGGCAGTGGTCCCTGTCTCGGAGTCTGATGATTAACCTGTCCCTGTCCTCTCTGATTCTGATAGGGTGGCCTACCACCTCCCTGTCCTTTCCCATTTCTATTCCAGTCAGTCTGACTTTGCAGGGCGTATGGGTTTTGATAATTTAGGCCATAGGCTCCTGGGTTCATGGACAGTGGGAAAGCAGAAATGTTATAGGTTATGACGGGCTGGCCTCCATCTCCGCTCCCCCCTTTGATTAGTGCAGGTGTTTCCTCTGGCTTTTGCTCCACCATCATTGGTGCTATTTTTCTGGGTGCGAGATCCTCTTTTGCCTTCAGTTTATCCTTGCTTTTGATCTCCTCCAACTGTGCCTGAAGGAGTTTACGTTGTACCTCCTTCAGCTGTTTGTCTGCATTCTTTTCATCTTTGCGATGTCTCTCTACTGCATGGGCAACATAATCCACAAACTCTCGGTAATTTTTTGAGTCCAAGCCCACCACTTCCTCCAGCCTTGTCTTAGCTGGGGCTGGCAAGCCCTCTAGGATTGCAGCCCGGAACATGGAGTTGGTCAGTGGGTCTATTAAAATGTCCCTCTCCGTGTCCCTTCTCCACCTTTTTAATTGATTCTCCACATACACAGCTGCATTCTCCTCCTCACCCAGTGGCTCTCCCTTTAGGGTTTTTACATCCATTCGATTGGGGTACATATCCCGCAGTGCCTGCCAGATGTCTTGGCGGTACTGGTCCATTAGTATCCCATCCACCGCTGGGTCATAAGCTGCGGTCGGGATGCCAGCACGTCTCATTACTTCCGCCATTTGGTCCATTCCTAGCACCTTTGTCAGGAGAGCTTTGATGTCGCCCAGTGCCATCCTTTTTCCCACCATTCCCGCCTCCAACTGTCCAATCCACCTTCCAGCTCCATCCAAAATATTGGGTAATTCATTAATTAAATTAGGCAAATCCTGACCTGACCAAGGGATATACTGCGGTCTGCCACCCTTCAGAATCACCGGGAATACCCTTTTCCCTCTCCTATCCACATCTGGAAACTTTACAGGTGGGTGCCTTTCCCGCCTTGATTTTCTTTGCACCCCTAACACTGATTGCCTCCCTTCGTCTTCACTACTCTCTTCTGTTTCTCCTTCCATCTCTCTATATCTTGTCTCTTTTCTCTCTCCCTTTGTGCCCTTCCCTCCTTCGTCATCTGTTCTATGTCATATTCTCCCTCAAAATTCATTGTGCCTGATATAACTGGGTACAGTCCCGTGGAGCTCTGTTTCTCTAAGTATGGGGGTGGGGCTACGTTTGGATCTTCCAATTTTGCTTTTTCCTCAAGTTGTACTGGCATCTGCATTCTACCTCCCCTCCATACCCCTCTTCTCTCTTTCCCTCCTTGTTGGAATAGGGCTAATATCTCTAACTCCTTTTCTCGCTTCTCCCTTCTTTTGCTCGATTTATCCTTAATTTTATAGTTCTTTATCATTCCCTTCTGGTCCTCACACCTCTCTATGGACCATGTGCCTTCCTCCGGCCACTGTGTATTGGTCTTATTTGTTCTTTTGGCCCATTTTTTAGAGACGTGTTCTATATCTCCCCTAAGGGCTGGGAACTTATCCCCTAATATCTCCACTGGTGTCTTAACTTGGTGCGCCATTACTCGTCTTTTTGGATCACTGTCGCAATTTTTGTCACTTAATCTGTCAGAGTTAGGTATTACAGTGATTATTACTTGCTGTATTGTTTTTCCGTGCTCAGTCCCCTGTTTACCTTTCCTTTGGATTTCTTTTGCCACTATCTGTAATTCTAACCGGGGTCCTGATATCCACTTCCCCGTAGTCCCCTGTCCCGGCACTATTTTCCTCTCCCGGGCCAGAGGGTAGTAGGTTTTCACTTGCTCGTCTATGTGTATAAGAATCCTGTATCGGTCAGATCCCTTTATTAATTTCTCTAGGGTTTCCAATTTTATTTCGTCTATCCAATTCCTATCGACTACTCTTTCCCATTTTACATACGGCCACTCATTCTTTATCTCCTCTAAGTTAATTATGTGTGTAATCTTTTTCCAATCCAGTGTTGCTTCCGTTTTTGTTATTATTCAAAGATTAGTTATTCCCAATCTTGCCACCAGGCAATTTTGTCAGGGTAATCTTTCCAAGTTGTTAGTTATTACCCTACCTATGTTCCGACTCTCTCTCTTATTTCTGTTCTCCACGCTGTTACCTCAGACCAGTTTGTTCAAATTGGTCTTTTACTTCCTCTATTCTAGCTGCTACTCCCCTTTCCTGTGCTTAAAATCCACTCCTGTGCTTTTGACTACTGTATTAGGTCAGAGAGTGATCTCTCACTGATCTCTCTCCCTCTCGGTTGACGTCCCTTACCCGAGGTCCTGGGTAGGTTTGGACTGGCAGGTTTTCCCACACTTACTCTCTTCTGGGCAAGTCGTGACCTGAAAAACCCGCTCCAAACCGCTTGACTTAACCTAATTGCATTACTTTAGCTTTCGGTCTTTTTCCCGTCTCACTTTTTACCCATTCACAGACAATACAGTATTCGCAGCGCGCTTTTGCATGCAAAAATTCTGCTCTTCAGATCAGACTCAGTCTCTCAAAAATTTTTACACAATTTGGTTTTACCTGTGCAGGATATCTTTTTGGGTTGGGGAGATCCAGGACCAGCAGAGAGCCGGGCGCACCGGGCCTCGAGAAAACCCCTTTCTGACAACAAGGATTTACATGCATGCAAGTCTGCTTACCTTGTTGACAGAAGGCCGGCTGGGGACCTCTCGGTTCCGGTCGGACCACCGTCTCCGCTACTCCTTCCAGATGCTTTTCTGGGCGATCTCTCACCAACCCTGCTAAGCAGCGCCAATTTTGTCGTGGTTCCCCAGGACGACAATTTATTCACATCAATTAAAACAGAGAGTCTGAGCAGCGATCTTCCAAGCAATAGACTTTATTTCTCAGCACAAGAGATAAAGTCGGGAACGTCCGGAACACTCCAAAGAGCCCTTGGGCTTACACTCTTTTATGTACATTTCAGCCTCATATCTCAAGATCCTCCTCTCCCTTTTACAGCCTGTCCTTGGTTGTTATCTTACCCTACAGTCCTATCTTTCTTTGGCCACCATTAATTTTAGTTGACCCTTTATCTGTTTTCTTTGCATTTGGTCGTTCCCTGTTATATCTCTTCGTTTCTTAAACCATGGTGGTTATAACTCTTGCTCTTATCTGAACTTTTCTGTTTGTACAATAATCGTGGTTTTGTAAGCTAAGGCGAATGTGTTTAGAAGAAAAGACATCCCCCTGCTGATTTATGGTCCACTAATGTGTTTAGCAGAAAAGACATTCTCTCTGCTGGTTTATGGTCCACTATTAAGTTGAACCACCGAGCAGTCTTCCTTGTTTTCTTAAGTGACTATTGTCTGCTTTCCTTAATTAGTGATTGCTATATTACTTCTCTAGTTCCTCCACTTTGATCATATCGACTACACTTGATTATATTAGGTCACACGAAGTTACTTTAGGTTATATACCCATTTTCACTACTTATCTAAATCTGCTTTATTATTTCACTAAAACCTATGAATCTGAATTCCATACTAAACTCATACAATATCCAGTACAATTTCCCTTACAAGTGAATCTGAATTTCATACTAAACTCATACAATATCCAGTACAATTTCCCTTACAGCATCTACATGGACTTGGTTCTGAAATTGTACGTCAGATCAAGCACTGCGCAAGGCAACCTAGGTTGGCAATGAAGGGGAAATAAATCAGTCAGGTTTTGCATTACTGTACATTGGAAAGAAATGATTGCAGTGCAGTAAGCTGAATTATAATTTAGCTTGACAAAGCTGAGCGTTGGAGCTCTGAGGAATTGTTACCCATGTATTCTGAACCTGCTGCTCTAATATTTAACTGTAGCACTTACAGGCACCCCAGTCAGCATGACCTGAATTACCTGCAGTTGAGAGATTACATTTACTTTAAGCGTGTCAATGGGACTTTTGATTTCATATTGCCGGGTTAGCAGCCGGGTGATTAGCATGGCACTCACTGTTGAAGAGAGTCGACTGGGAGGCGGTGGCGAATAATTCATGAACAGCGGTGCGCGATTCGAATAAATCATTGCTCCATGCTTTGCATTCGACGTACACACCTCCTTACTCATGAATCATCTGCAAACTGAGTTTGTTTTGGGATTGTGTGCAACGTGCGAAAAGAGAAGCAGAAAATATCAATTTGCGCCACTCATATGCATGTAAGGTTGCGAGTGAGAGTCAGGTTTGTGCCATCACAAGCTTGATATAAGGCTTAGTCAATCTGAGACAGCATCAAGAGGTTTTTTTTTCGCTGATATTCTTGTTCATCTACAGTCACCATTTCCACCCAGAACTCAACTCTTTAACTTGCGTTGTAACACAGAGACTGGGGAGCGAGCCTGCATTAGGTAGGAAACAGGGAGCCTGAGCAATATTACTTCCTGCCTCATTTACGTTTGTCTGATTGGCTGCCTTGCCAATTGTTTTAAGAAACGGGCAGGCCATCCATTTTTTCCTCTTGCAGTTTTCTGAGGAAGGCTTCCAGATGCCAGAGTTTCATTCCTGCTTTCAGATTCCAATGATATATTTCTTTTATTCATTCATGGGATGTGAGCTTTGCTGGCTGGGTCAGCATTTATTGCCCATCACTGAGGGCAGTTAAGTGGAAACTAAATGCTGTGACTTTGGAGTCACATGTGGGCCAGACCAGGTAAGGTAGATTTCCCTCCCTAAAGGACATTAATGAACCAGATGGGTTTTTACGACAACCGACAATGGCTTTGTGGCCATCATTAGACTTTTAATTCCAGATATTTATTGAATTCAAATTTCAATATCTGTCATGGATGGATTCGAACTCGGGGCTACAGAGCAATATCCTGAGTCTCTGAATTACTAGTCCAGCGACAATACCACTACACCACTGTCTCCCAGCTATGGTTCATAGAGAGTTCTGAACTATACTGTTTTGTGATGTATACATGTATAGATGGAATGCCATGTCACTCACTATGACACTACATTCCGTAGACCGAGTAACTGAACAATAACAGCACACAAGCTGCAAGAAATACTTGTGTCTAATTTCTCTGTCTAAAGGTGCAATTATTTTGAACATCTGACTATTTTGAACAGGACATAACAGATGTTGTCCTACTGCTTGGAGATGGGAATTGGAGTGCTGCCCTGAAGATCCTGGTGAAGGAAGTAAGGTCAAGTAGGTATGTGCTTGAGTACTACTGAAAAAAGAGACATGTCGATCCTTTTAGTCCTCCACTCATTAGGACACTGCACATGAATATTGATATACGGGGAAAACAACGATTTAACCTGTATGAGAAGAGAATGCTGATTGGTTGCTAAGTGGACTCTGATTGGCATTGCCATTGAGAATGCACCAGTTGATGGTGACTGACAGATAACTGCCAAGCATTGTTTGAAATTTAAACTAGGCAGCTTGACCCTGATTGGTCAATTCACTGCCAGACTGAATCAGCGAATGACTTTCACTTAATTTATGAGCTTTTCCAAATGTATTCCTTTTATGGTTCTTACGGTTAGCTGAATGAGGAGTATATTGATCACATGTTTTCACCAATCCATTGCTGGATCTCTGATTGGGGAATGCCATACATTCCCAGTGCACCATTTCTGGGAGTTTTTTATTCTGCTAGTAAGTGGGAATGCCTCTGTCCACATCTTGCAACACAAGTGATGGGAAATGACCAACGCCAGGATAGAACCTCCCGAGGCCACAGATCGTCACTCCGCTATCTGAGTTGGTATTATTGGTGATTTGATGTGAAGTGAGCAGCCCACCCTGCTGGAAAGCTCTTGGGGGAAAACACTGTTTAGAGATACTTCCTGAAGATCAGTTTTACATGGAGAACTTGCCTGGGAAAATGCCACCACCTCTCTCACTCCCCTCAAGGGCTTCCATCCTTGCTGGGCATAAAGATTGTTGGATTCACTGCCCAACTTAGCACCTCAAAGATTTTGTTCTTCTTAACTGCTTGCTGTGCAGCTTGAGAATAACCATTTTTGAGACTTCAAAGCGATTCCTTTCAGCAACAACTTGGATTTACATTTTAGTATATCGAGTTTCTCTGACAGCAGAGACTCATTTATTGATAGACCCATCTCTACTATCTCTGAAGTTTCTGGAGGTAATAACAAATCAAACATAGTTCTCAACTTCCTCTTTAAGAGTAGTAATGCAGGTGAACTTTGGGTATTTGCATGAGTAGTGCTTCTATAAGATGCCAAAAAGGTATTCACACGAAGTGTTAACAACCCTTGCTCTCTTGTAGTTTTTAAGGAATGTTTAAAGGATTGTATGAATATTTCAGCTAATCCATTGGTTGAAGGATGATGAGGTGCTGATTATATATGCTGAATACCATTTACTTTGAGATAATCCTCAAATTCTTGGGAATTAAACTGTGAACCATTATCCCTCACAACCTGTTTTGGTTTACCAAATCTTGCAAAACCTTTGTCAATTTTTTCAATGGTTTGTTCAGATGTTGTAGATCCCATTATAACAACTTGTGGCCACTTTTGAGTGTGCATCAATTATGACTAAGAACATGTAACCCTCAAACGGAACAGGAAAATCTAAACGTTATTGTTGCCATGGCATTTTAGAGGGGCATAGCCAATGGGAGTGTGGCCGATGGGGGTGGGGCCTGAAGGGGCAAGCTGATCTGGATGGGGAGGGGGCCTGCTACCACTCTGTAGGTGATTAGATCGGTGGGGGGGGTGGAAGGGGGGCCCGATCAGTCTGGGTGGCAGTGGGACCCATCAGGGTTACATTTTGGGAGGTGTGGGGCTCGTGGTCAGCCGTGGGCCCCTGCGATTGTGAGCAGGAGGGAGTTTGTTCAGTCTGTCTGCTGCAGTAGGTGCCTGACAGCTCGCTCTCTGTCTGTCAGGCCCCTGATGTTGGAATTGCGCATGTGCAGAATCAGAGATCTTCACATGCACAATAGCTCCCTCTGCAGGCTGGCTGGTGAAATAAAGATGTGGAGATGCCAGCATTGGACTGGTGAAATAAACCCAGTCCACTGCCTGCAGCAACTAGAAATGATCTAGACCATTTTTCCATGCGCTATGTGCACAGGATTGGGTAGGCACAGTAAGTAGTCTCACAACACCAGGTTAAAGTCCAACAGGTTTATTTGGTAGCACGAGCTTTTGGAGCGTTGCCCCTTCATCAGGTGAGTGATTGGGTGTAAACATGCGTCCAAAGAATGGATCAAGAACTCTCCCATTTTCACACTAGCTGGACACGTTGGCTGGGATTTTATGGCCTTGCTCAAGCGAGAATGAAAATTCCCACCCGAGGTCAACGGACATTTCCATTGTCGGCCCCTCACTTTCTCCGAATCCGTGGTGGGTGAGGTGGTAGACTTCCGTCGTTAGAATCATTCTCGTAAAATGTTGCCCTTTAAGTCAGGATCCACAGTGTTAGAATTAGTACATGTTCAACCCATTTTCTGGGTGCAAGAGGGGTACAATGCATATCAAATTCTACCTCAGTTGTTAATTAAGGGCCCAGTGCCTGACAAAGGAACCATTCTGTCAGTTTTATGCAACCACCACACCCCTCCCTCTCCCCCACCACCCAGGGACTTAAACAAGAGTCATTGGCTGTGGGACAGGCTTCCTGACATTGATGCCTTTCCCTTGGGTCAGCTGACTATGGAGGTGAGGCCAACTTCATTAACTGGCCTGAACATGTTAAGAAGGCCTGAGGACCAGTCTCCAATGATTCTCGGGCTGTGGCTCAGTTCTTCGCCCTCTTGCTTCAGAGTCGGAAGGTTTTGGGTTCAAGCCCCCTCCAGGACACGAGCACAAAAAATGAGATGCTGGAGGAGTACTGTCCGGTTGGAAGTGCCATTTTTCTGATGAGATGTTAAAGTATCTGCCTTCTCAAGTGGATATCAAAGATTCCAAATCACTACCTTGAGGAAGAACAGGGGAGATATCCATGGTGTCCAGGTCCCTCAATCATCACAACAAATAAAACAGATGATCTTGCCATTTTTAAAAATCCTTTTACGGGCGTGGGCGTCACTGCCTAGGCCAGCATTTATTGCCCATAGGCAGTGATGGTGAGCTGCCTTCTTGAACCCACTGCAGTCCATGTGATGTAGGTACACCCACACTGCTGTTAGGGAGGGAGTTCCAGCATTTTGACCACGTGTCCGTGAAGGAACATTATCACATTGCTCTTGTAGGAGTTTGTTGTACATAAATTTGCTGCTGAATTTCCTGCATTATGACAGGGAAGGCAGGGGCATAGTGGTATTGTCATTGGACTAGTAATCCAGAGATCCAGGGTAATGCTCTGAAGATGTGGGTTCGACTCCCACCATGGCAGATGATGGAATTTGAATTTAGTAAAAATCTGGAATTAAAAAGTCTATTGATGACCATTGTCAGTTGTTGTAAATCCTATCCGGCTCACTAATGCCCTTTAGGGAAAGAAATCTGCCGTCCTTATCTGATCTGACCTACATGTGACTCCAGACCCACAGCAATGTGGTTGACTCTCAACTGTCCTCAGGGCCAAATACTGGCCCAGCCAGCGATGCCCACGCCCTATGAACAAATAAATAAAATACACATCAAAATTATGTCATTGGCCGCAAAGCGCTTTGTGACATCTTTGTGAAAGATGCGATAGAAATGTAAGCCTTTCTTTTCATTTGCTCCTAGCTCTGTATGTACCCAATCAAAATGTTATCCAATTAGATTTTTGCTCTAATCTAGTCAGTTTATCTCTTGAGGATCTAAATGTAAATTAGAGACTCTGTGAAAGATTTTAGTTTTGTTCTATAGAAAACAAATTCTCCGAAAAATATTCAAAATTTATGGAAATTATTGCTCTGCCAGGAACTGCAGTGGATATCATACCCGATGCTGTAGGTGTTGAAGAATAAATTAATTTCTATTTTCTGTACTGCATTTGAGTTGTTTAACACTGTTGACAATTTCACATTTGTTTTCCTACTCCCACTGTGCTTAACCAATTAAGGGATCGAAAATATGGCCTCAGTTAAAAAAAGATGAAGAAGACAATTATGATTTTATTACGCAATGCGCAAAGTACAGTCTCCCCAGTGTGCTTGAAAGTATCAACTTTCAAAGTGGGAACTGGGTACCTCGTGGGTAAACATGCCACCCTCGCACTTAAGTTACAATTCAGCCCAAAGAAATAGGTTAAATTTCCTTGTTGATATTAAGACATCTACATCAAATTGTTTTATCCTCATTCTCAGCGATCATGAATCAACGGCATAAGGTGCTGTTAAGACCCAGGCCAGAAACTCCAAGGTGTTTTGTGAAGCTAGCCTAGACCCTAAGTTTTACATTTGATTTTGGCATTGGTGAGCATAAGGTGTTTCGCTCCAGGTATGATTCAAGTGACCCACTAGGAAGCTTTTATCAAACAAAGTTTATTTAAGAACACAGTTCGAATATAACGAAGAGAATTACTATAACTTTTACCAATTACAAGACTTAGACATGACACAGTATAACTCCGAACAGCTAGCTATCTCTGTTGTTCTAAGTTAAAGCAACATCCCACAGACATATAAGCCCTTCTTCAGAATTAGTTAGCACAAAATGTGCTCACATGATGCCAGATTTGCAGCATTTTAATACTCCTGGACAGAACTCCAAGCCAGCAGTTTTCAGAGAAGGATCTATCCCCAAAACAGCCAAACTTCAGAGAGGTAAACTTAGTCTCTGGCGGCTTCCAGTCTTCAGACTCCAGAGAGAGGGGCAACATTGTTGTTTCCCTCAGCTTCGAGCAGCTTCTGAAAGCAGAAGTAGAACTGGAATGCTCTGTGAAAAATAGCTGTCCCCAGGCATATCACCTGACCTGCCAATTATTCCAAATCAAGTTCTACTCTGCAATCCCAGGGGAACATTAAAACCACAGAACACTGCATTCGTTCAGATTAAAGCAATCATAATGTCAATTATACTGCTTCAGTAACAATAAAAGACCCTGCTACAGACAACACAGTGTCGACAAAATCCCAGGGACTGCTAAAACATTCTCCAGAGATACTTGATTATAATAAATTTCTTAAAGGCATTGTTATCTTCACAGAGCCCAAATGTTGATATCTTACCAGGAATTGGATAATTCCGCAGGGCAAGTAAATGCCTTTCAAAAGAGGACAAGCAGTACAAAATAAACCAAAGTTTCTGGTCTCTCTGTCACCTAAGGAAAGGAACACGTAGCAGCACAGAGTAGTGCATTAATGCTAAAGTTTCCCATCCATGGCCTTTGAAATGTTGTTAAAGTGCACTGTAGTTCCAGGATCAACGCTGTCTTGGATGTGTTGCTGCAACCCACCAGGTTTACTCTGCCAGCACCTCACTTTGCTTGTACGTTCTGTCATCAGGCAGGAGAAGAGCACCAATATTATTCTGAGAACACCATCTCCTGCAAGTTACACACCATCTCCTGCAAGTTACACACCATCTCCTGCAAGTTACACACCATCTCCTGCAAGTTACACACCATCTCCTGCAAGTTACACACCATCTCCTGCAAGTTACACACCATCTCCTGCAAGTTACACACCATCTCCTGCAAGTTACACACCATCTCCTGCAAGTTACACACCATTCTGACCACACACAGAGTTACCCTTCCTTCATTGTTACTTAGTCAAAACCCCGGAATTTCCTAACTAACACCACCATTGGGAGCAGTGTTATAAAGTATGTGGTGATTCAAGGTGACGTACATTGCCACCTTCTCACGGTAACTGGTGATGGGCAATCAATGCAAACTTGCCACTGTTGCCCACCTGCTAAGATGAAGATAAAGAACGTCACTGTCACTCATCCTATCCAAACGCTAGCTGGAATATACCGACCCCGGAGTGATTTAGAGACTAAGTGGAGTACACTGAATAATACCAAGATTAAGAGCTGGCAAGAGCGGATGAATTTGCTATCTAGGGGGTCAGTTTGCTCTTCTGTTCAGCTGCTGGGTTTGGGGAATTTGGATCTATTGGAAGCTGTTTTTATAAAGAAAGATGTTGCGATTGGGTCTTTGTCAGAGGGCTGCTGTAGATGGCAACCTATCCATTGCTCAACTGCGTGCAGCCTTTTATGATTGTTTTGCAAAACTGCAGCCCATTGTGGAACATATGGCAACTGCAAGAGGATATCTCCATGATAGAAACCTCACACTGTTGTCAAATTTGCTCTGGAATCATAGAATCCTACAGTGCAAAGGAGGCCATTCGGCCCATCAAGCCTGTTCTGACAACAATCCCACGCAGGCTCTATCTCCATAACCCCACATATTTACCCTGCAAACCCCCCTGATACCAAGGGACAATTTAGCAAGGCCAATCAACCTAACCCGGACACCTTTGGAGTGTGGGAGGAAAGTGTTGCACCCGGAGGAAACCCATGCAGACATGGGAGAACATGCAAACTCCACACAGACAGTGACCCGAGGCTGTAATCAAACCCAGGTCCCTGGCGCTGTGAGGCAGCACTGCTAACCACTGTGCCACTCTATGATGGGGCAAGGGTTCCAGAGAGGAATGGGCAGTCCCTTTTAACTTCAATGTGTTTGGAGATTGTATCCAGAAAAGCCTGAGAGAGCATTTTGATGTTCTCATGAGTGCCTTTAAACCTGCCATCCTGGCAATGAATGGCTATGGTGAGATGTTTGCCCAGTAGCAGCAGTTTACCTGGAATGGGCACAGCTGATGATGCTATCTCTCATGAAAACATGCCCATCACCTTTCTAATAATTGTACCCCCGGCAGAAAGTACAGGACCTTACTCTGCAAAATGGAGCAGAAATCACCTTCAAGAAGGAAAAAGCTATCTCAATTCTGAGATATCATTATTCACAAAGCAATCAACTAACTCAAACAGTACTGAGGTAGCAATTCATGGAAAGATTAACTAGAGTTCTGGATGTCCATGTAACACACAGCTACCAAAGAGAAACTCCATGGCAGCAAAAAGTAGGATTATTAAGATTCGAGTTGTGGTTGAGGTGTTATTAGCGCAGAAAAACTTTTTGAAATCATTATGTTGGAAAAGGGTTACGGCTGGCTGAAATATCATGAGCTTTATCAGTCCATTGAAAAGTTAAATCTTGTGGGTGATAGGATATGTTTGGAGGGAAATGTAGTAAGAAGTTTAATGCAAGGGGCACATTTCCAAGGTACGAGAAAAGTTTAAAGTTTAAAGTTTATTTATTAGTGTCAGAAGTAGGCTTACATTAACTCTGCAATGAAGTTAGTGTGAAAATCCCCCAGTCGCCATACTCCGGCGCCTGTTCGGGTACACTGAGGGAGAATTCAGCATGGCCAATGCACCTAACCAGCACATAGAAAACCATAGAAACCCTACAGTGCAGAAAGAGGCCATTCAGCCCATCGAGTCTGCACCGACAACAATCCCACCCAGGCCCTATCCCCGTTTCCCTACATATTTACCCGCTAATCCCACCATCCTACACATCCCAGGACATTAAGGGGCAATTAAGCTTGGCCAATCAACCTAACCCGCACATCTTTGGACTGTGGGAGGAAACCGGAACACCTGGAGGAAACCCACGCAGACACGGGAAGAATGTGCAAACTCCACACAGACAGTGACCCAAGCCAGGAATCGAACCCAAGTCCCTGGAGCTGTGAAGCAGCAATGCTAACCACTATGCTACCGTGCCACCCCATCTTTTCAGACTGTGGGAGGAAACCGGAGCACCCGGAGAAAACCCACGCAGACATGGGGAGAAAATGCAGATTCCATACAGACAGTGACCCAAACTGGGAATTGAACCCAGGTCCCCTGGCGCTGTGAGGCAGCAGTGCTAACCACTGTACAGAATGATGTTTGTTCATTTCTAACCTGTAGGTTCTGCTTTAGGAGTCCTGGTGAGCAGATAGAGGAGAATGTTTCTAGTGTAGCAACATTGCCTGGCATACTCCATTTGTTCTTCTCAGTTTTCTCCAAAAGCAGGAAACCCAGGGACAGAAATTGGGATGTGTAACATTCCCAACCTTCCAGCATGACTGGGAGTTTCCTCAATCAGGGATTGCGGCACTGAGTGCACTGTCTAACAGGATGGAAGATCAGCGATTTAAATTTTCGTCCTCAATGCCTCTCAGAACACATCCGCACTGTCGCTCCCACCTCCTTCCATCCCTCACAAACAACTCTCTGGGTGAAATTTAATCATTATGGCAGTGGGACCATCCACTGGCTGGGGAGCTGGTGGCAACCCCACTACAGCCACTTGCAGGAGGCCCGAAGGGAATTCATCCCAATCAGGCAGTCGGCTGACAGATGTCAAAACTCTCAGGCCCTGAGGAAGATCGTTCTGACTCTTAGAGCTGCTTGCCAAAGAAATAGCAAAATTACACCCAACATTTAGGCTTCGGTGCTAAAGATCTGTTCTCTCCACAGATGCTATTAAGTCATTCCGGCATTTTCTGGTTTAGAATAAGGAATATTATTCTTTACTATATCTATATTGTTATGGTCACATCACATGCCCATAAGGCTTGTTAGGAAGATGGACATTTTACTTTTTAAAAAGAGCATTAAATATGGATGAGTTACCTTAAAATGGACTCCAGGGTGTTGGATGACTTCCTTTGTGGTTTCAGTACAGATGAGGATTAACTCATGCCTGAACATTGCCTCCGGAAATTCATTAAAATATAAATATCCTTGTGGAGGGCCTTCCATTGAAGCAGCATCAGGATGCAAGGTCACTTGTGGTGGCACAGTGGTTAGCTGCCTCACAGTGCCAGGGACCCGGATTCGATTCCCGGCTTGGGTCACTGTTTGTGTGGAGTCTGCACGTTTTCCCTCTGTCTGCATGGGTTTCCTTCAGGTGCTCTAGTTTCCTCCCACAGTCCAAAAGACATGCTGGTTAAATGTATTGGCCATGTTAAATTCTCCCTCAGGCGCCGGAGTGTGATGACTAGGGGATTTTTACAGTAACTTCATTGATGTGTTAATGTAAGCCTACTTGTGATACTAATAAATAAACTTTAATCTATTGCCTGGATAATTATAGAAACTCAAACACAATGGTTGCCTCAGCCTTGGTGTCTGAAAACGTGACATCTAATAAAGAGAGGTGTGAAGGGGTCAATTTATTGTCAGCATGTGTGAATTGTATAATTCATTCCCCATTGTGTGACAGTTACATCTGTCATCAACCCCTTGTGTGTGGACAATGGAAAACACCAATACTGTTGTCACATGAAAGAAACTGGCTTGAGGTAGCAAGTGTCTTATTCATTCTAAAAACAGCCGAGAGGGGGTGGGTATGCAATGTGAAGACCAGAGGAAAGACATGTCACCCGACATAAGATAGGACCCTGCCTGAAAAATCCACCATAAGCAGAGATGAGGGGCTAATTCATTTTACCTCAAAGATTATCTTTCTTTACTACAGGAGTTTGACCATGACTTTGACTGAAAAGCAGAAATCTGTTTGTCCTTTGCAGCGCCATTGTAAGTTTGTCATCAGAAACCTCCAATCTTCATTTTTTTTCTTCTTCCATTATCAGAAAGATAATTTCCAAACCTGCAAAGCTTTCATCAAGTTTATTGGACAGCAATACTGACTTTAATGACTTTAATTAATCTAAGTGAATGTTACATCTTTGTAAATAATCTTTTCTTCTGCATGGATAAGGTATTTATTGCGTACACTTTTGGGTGTTGTGAGAAATAAACCTTTATTCTTTCTTTTGGTTTAAACTTACCAGAAAGCTTGTTTTGTGTCCATTTATAAAAACCATACACAGTCAAGGGGGTTAAAACACTCCTCTCAAAAAAATTTGTTGCAGTCAGTCGAGAAGTGGGGAAAAGGGAGAAGTATCCCCTGTCTGTAACAATATATGCAAATTGGAAGATTCCTTACAATGCTCGGGATTTCTTTAACTGAAACAAGCCTATTTTCTAGCTGAGGTTGCAAAGAATCTGGGCCTGGATTCTCCGGCCCCCCCAGCCGCACGTTTCCCGCCAGCAGGAAGTGATGCATTGTTTGCGTGCGGTGGGATTCTCTGGTCCTGCTGCTGTCAATGGGAATTCCCATTGAATTCTCGTGAATGGCTGGAGAATTCCGGCCCTGATATGCGTGTTGACTCATTTGACCATGGGTGAATTAGATACTAACTCCCCCTTACAGTAGAGTAACATGCAGTTGACAGAGAGGTGATAACGCTTTCCTGTATGTATACATTTATAAACCATTAACATATAATAAATTCCCCTGGCTGTCCCTTGTTCCTATTCATAGAAAAAGTCAGCATGAAACACAAAGGAGAAGCATGATTGTGACCTTGTTATGGGTGCAGTGTTTGGTCTTAGGGATCAGAATTGATTTTTTAAACACTGAAAAGTCAGGGGATGGGCTGTGTGGAGTGGAAATTATGATTAGCTAGAGTTTAGATTTGTTGGCACAACCTGTATTAAGGTGAACAAAAAAGCAGTTTGTACTGAAGTGAGAGAAGTTACGATCAAAAATATTTTGCAATCTCTCTGTGATATACAACAACATCAACAAGAGATGAATGTAAGTGGGCTGCTCTGGAATATTAGCTATTACCTACAAGGGTCACAGGTTTCAAATGGAATCAGCGAAGTGGAAGATTAACTGCAACTTACTATCTGGCCATGAGCGAAGGAGGAAGGGGGTAGGAGGGGAAGCAAAAGGTGATTAGCTTGCTGTTAAGATTAGCTATTTGAATTGCTGAAGGGTACAGAGGACAATAATATGATTAAATTCATACAGAGGAAACTCAGTTGCTCGAATGCCCTCGAGATGACAGTTTTTTTTGTGTGATATTGGAAACATATGGTCCAATGGTGTTGAAACCACTAGGTCTGAACGTCAGCCTGAAGATATATTAGTGCCGTCTCTGTGGAGCAGAGATATGGAAGAAATGTCTACCAGCAACAACGCAGAAGATATCACCGACAACAGTCAGACAATATCATGCTTCAGCGATCTCTCCACGGAACCTAACGGACAGAGAAAGGATTTTAATGCAGTTAGTTAGTTAGCAGATCCCCCCACAGTCTAATTTGTCCTGTTTGACGGTGGCTGACCTTCCCCGGGAGACTCCTCACTTTCCACGAATGGGAGGAATTAAAGACGAAAGAATTATCTGCCGCAGCCGCAGTCAGAGATTGATATCACCTTGACAGGAGTTTTCTCAAAGTTTATCCTCCTTCACCAGAGTGTTGGAGCCGTGTGCTAGGCCGGAATCTTACCACCATTCACGCCGGCGGGATTTTCCCATCCCGCCGCAGTGAGTGGAGATTTGGCTGGCCGCCAAATTCTCCGACCTCGTTGCAGCGGGACTGTGGCGTGAACGGATGATAAGATCGCGCCCTTAGAGAAATGTAATGGTATCGTTTTGTTCCTTTACTTGTGCCATATCAAAGGATTTTGTCACAGTGAATTTTTGGTTTCCTTAAAAATTCCGGTTTCCTCCCACAGTCCAAAGATGTGCGGGTTAGGTTGATTGGCCATGCTAAAAATTGCCCCTTAGAGTCCTGAGATGCGTAGGTTAAAGGGGTTAGCGGGTAAATATGTAGGGATATGGGGGTAGGGCCTGGGTGGGATTGTGGTCGGTGCAGACTCGATGGGCCAAATGGCCTCTTTCTGCACTGTAGGGTTTCTATGATTCTATGAAATGTCACAGATTTTAACTGTCTTAATGTGAATATATGACTGTGTGCGCAATGCAGTACATCTCCACTGATTTCATTCCTTATTTAAGGCAACTGTAAGATCAATATTTCAGTTGAAGATTTTGGCTTGATTTAGTGGAGCCTTGATCTCCTCCCCTCCCCCAATCAAAACAAGCAGGAGAGAGTTTGTGGTGGGGGGGGGGGGGGGGAGGGGGGAACGAACGAGGTGGGGGGAGGGGGAGGAATACAGGGGTAAACGCCCAGAGTACAATTCCACCATCTTTTTACAGTGGTAGATGCTGGAGTGCTCAAGTATATCATGCAGGAGAGGGCAGGATGTTTAATTAGCAAATTTAAATTGATCCGGAATGCAGCGCTGTAAGAATTTCCTGGGGTCAGGAAGTTCAGCAGTGTAACAGCGGTGGAGGCTGCCAGCTCCACAAAGTGGATGCCTTTTTCAGCACTGCACGTGGGCCAAGAGAAGCGATGCTATCTCCAGGACCAGCAAGGTAACCTTTGACATCTTGCCATCACGTAATTGGGCCCAAAAGGCTTCTAAAGCTTCCAAAAACAAACTGCCTAAGGGCATTGCTGCCTCTTTCTGGCAGTGTGAGCTATGAAATTCACCACCCTGCAAACTATTGTAATATCACCCTCCAATTTCCGAACTCCCAATTCATCAATGCCAGGTTCCCACGACCCACATGCCTCAATGTTGCCAAGGATGTAAATGGGACAAGTATGACATATGATGGGTTTCAATATGTGCCCAAGCTCTGAAAGTGCCGAGGTTTTTTAACCAGCCCCAGAAAGAATGGAACTCTGGCAGATACAGATTCTGTTGCCAATTTCCAGACTGAAGCTTCTGGAATTATATTACGTACGTAATATAATTGATCCACCCCTGTTTTGTTTCCTTCTATCTATCTGAGTGAGGCTTATCTGACTGAATGACAGAATCATAGAATCCCTAGCGGCACGGTAGCATAGTGGTTAGCACTGCTGCTTCACAGCTCCAGGGACCTGAGTTCGATTCCCGGCTCGGGTCACTGTCTGTGTGGAGTTTGCACATTCTCCTCGTGTCTGCGTGGGTTTCCTCCGGGCGCTCCGGTTTCCTCCCACAGTCCAAAGATGTGCGGGTTAGGTTGATTGGCCATGCTAAAATTGCCCCTAAGTGTCCTGAGATGTGTGAGTTAGAGGGATTAGTGGGTAAATATGTAGGGATGGGGGGTAAGGCCTGGGTGGGATTGTGGTCGGTGCAGACTCGATGGGCCAAATGGCCTCTTTCTGCACTGTAGGGTTTCTAATCTATCTAATCTAATCTATAGTGGAGAAGGAGGTAATTTGGCCCATCTGACCTGCACTGACAACAATCCCAATCAGACCTATCCCTGCAACCCCACATATTTAACCTGCTTTGATTAGATTAGATTTGATTTATTATTGTCACATGTATTAACATGCAGTGAAAAGTATTGTTTCTTGTGCGCTATACAGACAAAGCATACCGTTCATAGAGAAGGAAATGAAAGAGTGCAGAATGTAGTGTTACAGTCATAGCTAGGGTGCAGAGAAAGATCAACTTAATGCAAGGTAAGTCCATTCAAAAGTCTGACAGCAACAGGGAAGAAGTTGTTCTTGAGTCGGTTGGTACGTGACCTCAGACTTTTGTACCTTTTTCCCGACGGCAGAAGGTGGAAGAGAGAATGTCCAGGGTGCGTGGGATCCTTAATTATGCTGGCTGCTTTGCCAAGGCAGCTGGAAGTGTAGACAGACTCAATGGATGTGAGGCTGGTTTGCGTGATGGATTGGGCGACATTCATGACTTTTTGTAGTACCTTGCGGTCTTGGGCAGAGCAGGAACCATACCAAGCTGTGATACAACCAGAAAGAATGCTTTCTATGATGCATCTGTAAACGTTGGTGAGACTTGTAGCTGACATGCCAAATTTCCTTAGTCTTCTGAGAAAGTAGAGGCGTTGGTGGGCTTTTTTAACCATAGTGTGGTGAACCATCGTTGGTTCCCACTAGGTAGTACTGAGCCAGGGTCTGGCCAGTACTACGAGTATGTATATATGTTGCTGTTGGGGTTAGGGATGGGTTGTTCTACTTGTTGCTGTTGGGGTTAGGGTTGGGCTGTTACACCTGTATTATAGTTATTATGGTACATCCCAGTCGGGCTCTGCCTCCTGGGAGAGGTATAAAGGTCACTGCTCTGTCTGGGACCCCTCAGTCTGGGATCGTGTACTATACATGGTAGCTTCGTTGTAATAGTAAATAAAAGCCTTTATTTCCTTGAGCATCTCAAGCCTTGTGTGTGATAACGCGCATCAATTTTATTTACTATTAATTAAACTCTCGTTTTAAAAAAAAAGAAAACGATACAGAGAGTATGGAGCAAATGTTAAAACCCGAATGTCTTACACTGGATCCACGTGTGGCGGGTGCCTCTAACACCTTCGACCACTGGTTGAAATGTTTTGAGGACTACCTTGCAGCCTCCGCAGCGGTCACCACAGACGACGACAGACTTCGGGTCCTCCACGCGAGGGTAAGCGACACCGTCTACCTCGCGATCCGTGCGGCCACCGACTACACAAGGGCCCTCAAGCTTCTTAAGAAGCGTTACATTAAACCGCCAAACGAGATGCATGCTCGATACCTCTTAGCCACTCGACGACGGCAGCCCGGCGAAACGACGGAAGAGTACGCGAACGAGCTCCTACAGCTAGCCAGGGGCTGTAACTGCAAAGCAGTGTCGGCAGATCAGAACATGAACGACCTCGCTCGAGATGCGTTTGTGGCGGGAATCGGATCATCTTATATCCGACTCAGACTGTTGGAGCAAGGTAATCTTGATCTCACTAAGTCGATAGGACTAGCGGATACGTTGGAGACGGCCTCCAAAAGCCTAGCATTGTATCCCGAAGACCACGTGGAGACAGCGTGGCAGGAACAGTCGCTGATCCCTCCTCGTCCCTCGGGTTCGAAAAGCTGCGTGATGGCGTGCCCACACTCGGGCCTGACGACGGCTGCAGCTCCAGGTGGCCTGCGGTGTTACTTCTGTGGGGGAGTGAAGCACACTCGGCAGCGATGTCCCGCTAAAGCTGTGTTGTGCTCCGCCTGCGGTAAGAAGGGGCACTATTCGAAGGTATGCTGATCCAAACTTACTTCCAGGAACAGCAGTGCGGCCTGTGACTCCCCGAAGCCCGGTTCTTCGTCGTTGGCATCGTCGAGGGTTTCGTCCACGTGCGAGGCCAGGACGCCGCCATTACAGTCGACGGAGTCGCAAGAGATGCGCGACCACCAGGGGTCGCTGATTTTGGCGCCATCACCCACGTGCGACCTATGGGAGCAGCCATGTTGGTCGGCACCGACCACGAACGACCAGCAGGGGTCATCTTCATCTATCTCAGCTGCCTGCAGTGGCGCTCACGAACCAACGGTGGCGTCGATCATCCTGGACCAGGCCAAGCCTCACAGACTCGACAAGTCTATGATGGACATTCAGGTATACAAACACTTGATTTATTGTCTGTTTGACAGCGGGAGCACTGAGAGTTTTATTCACCCAGACGCTGTGAAGCGGTGTGGCCTCCAGATCCAACCTGTCAAACAGACGATTTTGATGGCATCAAGGTCCCGGTCTGTCACTGTGCTAGGGAGTTGCGTGGTAAATTTAACGGTGCAGGGCACGGTTTACGAGCGCTTCAAGCTCCTGGTGTTACCACACCTTTGCGCGCCAACACTCCTCGGACTAAATTTCATGGTCCACTTGAAGAGTGTAACCCTACAGTACGATGGACCACTCCCTCCGCTTTCAGTGGGAGAACAGCAGCTTCCAAATTGCCCAACGCGCCCTGCCTGTAGCCTCTCGACGCTGAAGATTACCACACCCTCCCTGTTCCAGAATCTTGTGCCAGGCTGCAAGCCCATCGCGACGAAGAGTAGGCGTTACAGCGCTGAGGATCGGATCTTCATTCGATCTGAAGTTCAGCGGCTCCTCAAGGAAGGGATCATACAAGCTAGCGCTAGTCCATGGAGAGCGCAGGTCGTGGTGGTCAAGAGTGGGAACAAACCCCGGATGGTCATTGACTATAGTCAGACCATTAATAGATACACGCAGCTGGATGCGTATCCCCTCCCGCGCATATCTGACATGGTCAACCAGATTGTGCAGTACTGGGTGTTGTCCACCATAGACCTCAAGTCTGCCTACCACCAACTCCCCATTCGCCCAGAGGACCAACAATACACGGCTTTTGAGGCGGATGGTCGCTTGTATCACTTTCTCAGGGTTCCTTTTGGTGTCACCAATGGGGTCTCGGTCTTCCAGCGTGCTATGGACCGAATGGTGGACCGTAACGGACTGCGGGCTACCTTCCCGTACCTGGCTAACGTCACCATCTGCGGCCATGACCAGCAGGACCACGACACAAATCTCCTTAAGTTCCTACGCACTGCATCTCGCCTGAATCTGACCTACAACAGGGAGAAGTGTGTATTTCGTAGGCGCCGTTTAGCCATCCTCGGATACGTGGTGGAAAACGGGGTCATCGGCCCTGATCCAGACCGTATGCGTCCCCTCCTTGAACTTCCCCTGCCCACTAGCGCAAAAGCACTGAGAAGATGCTTAGGCTTCTTCTCCTATTATGCGCAGTGGGTTCCCAATTGCGCGGCCAAAGCCCGTCCGCTCATCAAATCCACCTCTTTTTCCCTAACACCAGAGGCTCGATTGGCCTTTGATGAACTAAAAGCCGACATCGCGAAAGCCACGATGCACGCTGTGGATGAGTCCATCCCCTTTCAGGTGGAGAGCGATGCATCTGATTTCGCCCTGGCCGCCACACTTAACCAGGCGGGCAGGCCCGTTGCCTTTTTTTCCCGCACCCTCCAAGGCCCTGAAATTCGACATTCAGCGGGGGAAAAGGAGGCCCAGGCCATTGTGGAGGCTGTCAGGCATTGGCGCCATTACTTGGCGGGAAAACGGTTCACCCTGATCACGGACCAGCGGTCCGTGGCGTTCATGTTCAATAACACGCTGCGGGGCAAGATCAAGAACGACAAGATCTTGAGGTGGAGAATCGAACTCTCCACCTATAATTACGACATCATGTATCGTCCAGGGAAACTCAATGAGCCCTCGGATGCCCTGTCGCGTGGAACATGCGCCAGTATACAGGAGGACCGTTTGCAGGCTCTCCATAATGACCTATGCCATCCTGGGGTCACTCGGCTCTACCACTTCGTAAAAGCCCGCAATCTAACAGGAAACAGAGAGTTGGGATAAATGGGTGCTTTTCTGGTTGGCAGTTGGTGACCAGTGGCGTGCCGCAGGGATCGGTGCTGGGCCTCAATTGTTTACCATTTACATAGATGATCTGGAGGAGGGGACTGAATCTAGGGTATTCAAGTTTGCTGATGACACGAAGGTGAGTGGGAAAGCGAATTGCTTGGAGGACGCGGAAAGTCTGCAGAGAGATTTGGATAGGCTGAGCGAGTGGGCGAGGATCTGGCAGATGGAACATAACGTTAGCAAATGTGAGGTTATCCACTTTGGAAGAAATAATAGTAAATTGGAATATTATTTAAATGGAGAAAAATTACATCGTGCGACTGTGCAGAGGGACCTGGGGGTCCTTGTGCACGAATCGCAAAAACTCAGTCTGCAGGTGCAGCAGGTGATCAAGAAGGCGAATGGAATGTTGGCCTTTATCGCGAGGGGGATAGAATATAAAAGCAGGGAGGTCTTGCTGCAACTGTACAAGGCACTGGTGAGGCCGCAACTGGAGTACTGTGTGCAGTTTTGGTCCCCTTATTTGCGAAAGGATATATTGGCCTTGGAGGGAGTGCAGAGAAGGTTCACCAGGTTGATACCGGAGATGAGGGGTGTGGCTTATGCGGAGAGATTAAACAGATTGGGCCTGTACTCGTTGGAGTTTAGAAGGATGAGGGGTGATCTTATAGAGACATATAAGATAATGAAGGGGCTGGATAGGGTAGAGGTGGAGAGATTCTTTCCACTTAGAAGGGAAACCAGAACTAGAGGGCACAGCCTCTAAATAAGGGGGGCCGGTTCAGAACAGAGTTGAGGGGGAACTTCTTCTCTCAGAGGGTAGTGAATCTCTGGAATTCTCTGCCCATTGAAGTGGTGGAGGCTTCCTCGTTGAATATGTTTAAATCACGGGTAGATAGTTTTCTGATCGATAAGGGAATTAGGGGATATGGGGAGCAGGCGGGTAAGTGGAACTGATTCGCTTCAGATCAGCCATGATCTTGTTGAATGGCGGGGCAGGCTCGACGGCCAGATGGCCTACTCCTGCTCCTATTTCTTATGTTCTTATGTTCTTAATCTGCCCTACTCGGTGGAGGATGTCAGGCCCATAACGAGAAGCTGTCGGGTATGCGCGGAATGCAAACCGCACTTTTACCGACCTGACCGGGCACAACTAGTCAAGGCCACTCGTCCCTTCGAAAGACTGAGTGTCGACTTTAAGGGCCCCCTTCCCTCGACAGATCAGAATGTGTACTTTCTCAACATCATTGATGAGTACTCGAGATTCCCTTTTGTTATTCCCTGCTCTGATACATCCGCTGCCACGGTTATCAAGGCATTCCGTGATCCTTTTACCCTGTTCGGGTACCCCTGGTACATTCACAGCGATAGGGGCTTGTCGTTCATGAGCGATGACTTGAGGCAATACCTGCTCTCATACGGGATTGCCTCTAGTAGAACCACGAGCTACAACCCTAGGAGTAACGGACAGGTGGAATGCGAGAATGCTACAGTCTGGAAGGCTGTCTTACTGGCGTTGAAGTCAAAAAGCCTTCCAGTCTCCCGTTGGCAAGAGGTGCTCCCTGATGCGCTCCATTCCATATGCTCACTCCTGTGTACGGCAACCAACGCTACTCCCCATGAGAGGCTGTTTTCATTCCCCCGGAAGTCTTCCTCTGGGACCTCATTACCATCTTGGTTGACGTACTCAGGACCTGTCCTCCTGCGGCGATATGTAAGGGCCCGCAAGTCCGACCCGTTGGTCGAACAGGTCCATCTCCTCCACGCCAACCCTCAGTATGCCTATGTGGCATACCCTGACGGCGAGAGGACACGGTCTCGATTCGAGACCTGGCGCCAGCAGGGGACGTAGAAACCCCTGTCACTCCCATACCTCCTGTTAGAGACCCCCCAACTATTGTTTCCCCTCCTGACACGGCGCGGGCAGCATCGGGACCATCACTTAACCCTTTTACTCCCGTGTACAGCTTGTCTGAGTCCAGGAGATGGTCACCACTTCAGGGCGTGTCGGAAATCAACGGATTATCATCACCTCGGGGTCAGCCGGCCCGTGAGACTGTGGAGGAACCGTTGGACATCGCCTTGGGGAGAACGCCACCGCGAGTGCCTACTCCGGTGTCATCGCCGGTGTTGAGGAGGTCACAACGACGGTGCGGTCCCCCTGACCGTCTGAACTTATAGACTGATGACAAATTATTCTGTTTTTTGTACCCCGCCGGCCTTTATCTTCAAAGGAGGGGTGAATGTGGTGGACCATCGTTGGTTCCCACTAGGTAGTACTGAGCCAGGGTCTGGCCAGTACTACGAGTATGTATATATGTTGCTGTTGGGGTTAGGGATGGGTTGTTCTACTTGTTGCTGTTGGGGTTAGGGTTGGGCTGTTACACCTGTATTGTAGTTATTATGGTACATCCCAGTCGGGCTCCGCCTCCTGGGAGAGGTATAAAGGTCACTGCTCTGTCTGGGACCCCTCAGTCTGGGATCGTGTACTATACATGGTAGCTTCGTTGTAATAGTAAATAAAAGCCTTTATTTCCTTGAGCATCTCAAGCCTCGTGTGTGATAACGCGCATCACATAGTGTCGGCATGGGGGGACCAGGACAGGTGGTTGGTGATCTGGACACCTAAAAACCTGAAGCTCTTGACCCTTTCTACTTTGTCCCCGTTGATGTAGACGGGCATGTTCTCCTTTACGCTTCCTGAAGTCGATGACAATCTCCTTCGTTTTGTTGACAGTGAGGGAGAGATTATTGTTGCCGCACCAGTTCACCAGATTCTCTATCTCATTCCTGTACTCTGTCTCATCATTGTTTGAAGTCCAACCCCCTACGGTGGTGTCGTCAGCAAACTTGAAAATCGAATTGGAGGGAAATTTGGCCACATAATCATAGATGTATAAGGAGTAAAGATGGGGGCTGAGAACACAGCCTTGTGGGGCATATCGGTGTTGAGGATGATTGTGGAGGAGGTGTTGTTGCCTATCATTATTGATTGTGGTCTGTGAGTTCGGAAGTTCAGGATCCAGTCGCAGAGGGAGGTGCCGAGGCCCAGGCCACAGAGTTTGGAGATGGGTTTTGTGGGAATAATGGTGTTGAAGGCTGAGCTGTAGTCAATAAATAGGAATCTGACATAGGTGGCCTTGTTATCTAGGTGTTCCAGGTTGAGTACAGGGCCAGGTAGATGGCATCTGCTGTGGACCAGTTGCGGCTAATTCCCCCGAAACAGCCTATCTCAAAGCGCCACGCACCTGGGTTCAATTCCAGCCTTGAGTGACTGTCTGTGTAGAGTTTGCACGTTCTCCCTGTCTCAGCGTGAGGTTCCTCCGGGTGCTCCAGTTTTCTTCCACATGCCAAAGATGTGCGGGTTAGGTTGATTGGCCATGCTAAATTGCTCCATAGTGTTAAGGTTTATATGTGGGGTTACGGGGATCGGGCCTGGTTAGGATTGTTGTCGGTGCAGGCTCAATGGACTGAATGGACTCCTGCTGCACTGTAGGGATTCTGTGATTCTATGATAAAGGGAAATTTAACATGGCCTATTCACCGAAGCTGCACATCTTTGGACTGTGGGAGGAAACCGGAGCCCCCGGAGGAAACCCACGCAGATACGGGGAGAATGTCCACACTGACAGTCACCCAAGGCTGGAATTGAACCTGGGTCCCTGGCGCTGTGAGGCAGCAGTGCTAATCACTGTGCCACCATGTATGCATTCCAAGTGTCATTTTCAGGTCCGGAACAGAACTAATGCTGTTGGAGATTGCCAACTAGGGAGTTTTGAATGGTAATTACGCAGTCACATGCAAGAACATCAGCCAGTGGCATAACATAACAACTGCAAAGTCATTTGGTATAAAAAAAAGTAATATCTCAAGTAACCTTGTACTTAGACTGTTGTAAAATCAACATAAAATGCAGCTAAATAGGAAAATCATACAGGTGTGAAAGAGATGTGCATTTGAGAGAAAAGGCAGAAAGAATTACTACACACGTAAGTCTGAATTAAAGTTCATACTGTTTAATAATGTGCGCTGCAAATGTAGTGGAGGGCACACCCACAATTTCCCGGCATGCATTCTCGGAGAGTGTGGCTCCACATCAGGACAGCTCATTGGCAATCCTTTACATGTAATCCCACATATAACAATGAGGGCGGAAAGTGGCTGAGAATGGGGAACTTAAAGGGAGGGTGAAGAAGGGAACCTAATTTGATGATGGGTTTCTCCCCCCACAAGATAACTACAGCGACCTGCGTCCCACCGAAACAGAACTGAATGTTGACTTTCCTTTATGTTGCATTTTCATGGTATTTTTTATTGTCTCATCCACATGGTATTGATAATTCCTGGAGAGTGTCCTGGCTCCCTGCCAACAAAGCAGGAACATTACACACACAGAATCTCGTACTCTTACACTGCCCAAGGTTCAGAGAAAACCTTCACTGATGGGGTGAGCCTATGGAGTATGAACGCAAGCCTTTTTTGTTATTCATTCATGGGACATGGGCGCCACTGGCTGGCCAGTATTTATTGCCCATCCCTAGTTGCCTGATGGCATTTAAGAGTCGACCACATTGCTGTGGCTCTGGAGTCACGTGTAGGCCAGACCAGATAAGGATGGCAGATTTCTTTCCCTAAAGGATATTAGTGAGCGAGATGGGTTTTTCTGAAAATCAACAATCGCCATCAATAGATTCTTAATTCCAGATGCTTTTTATTTAATTGAATTCAAATTCCACAATTTGCCATGGTGGGATTCGAACCTGGGTCCCCCGAACATTAGCTGAGTTTCTGGATTAATAGTCTAGCGATAATACCACAAGACCATCACCTCCCCACAATCTTAGACTCCAGGATGGCAGAAGAATTCTATTAATTGATATTTTAGGCTACAAATTGCAAGATAATTTCTTTAAAACCAACAGATAAGCAGTCACAGGAGAGAACAGAGTAGCTAACGCTATGGACTTTTAATTCACACTTCCTCCTTGGTTCAAGAATTTCAACAGAATTAACATATTAGAAACTCCATCGCACCTTCTCCTTTCCTTCTCCTCTATGTACTCTATGAACAGTATGTTTTGTCTGCTTAGCGTGCAAGAAACACTGGCTGGAATTCCCTGGCCGTTCATGCCGGCAGGATTCTCCAGGCCCGCCGGCAGCGCATCCCTGCCTGTGGATTTCCCGCCGGCATGGGAGTGACATCAATGGAAATTCCCATTGGCAGCGGCACGACCAGAGAATCCTGCCGCTAGCAAACAACACACTACCTCCCGCCAGCGGGAACCACGCGGCTGGGAGGCTGGAGAATCTCGCTCCCCACTTTTCACTGTATCCCAATGCACGTGACGATAATAAATCAAACCAAATTAAATCAAAATCTGGTCTCAATGTTGTACTGTACAGCAGATTTCTAATGGCTCCAGAGCTCCCTGAGGTGCCATTTAACTAGAACCCCTCCAAAGTTTCTTCTAACCTTGATCTGTTGTACAACATTAGGTTTAATGGATGTCTTGAGTTCATCCATTTTTCAAGACAAGGCAATATATATATGCTGCATCACACCCTGATTTTCACCCTGTCGCTATTATTCTTGAGCGTTTTAATTATCCATTCATAAATATTCATTATTAATGAAGTAGAACATTTTATTGAGTCTGGACATGTGGAGGTAAATCGTCATGCTCACTGCCTGGGTTAGTAGCATGGTAGAGGCCATTCAAGTATTACAAACCCCACTTGATTCTTGTTCTAACGGATTCAATAACAGAAGGGTAATCCACAATGCCACCCTACAACCCTGGGGACAAAGACCCCTGGTGCAATGCCACTTTGGCCTACCCATAAACCATTCAGTAAATCATTTAATGCATTCAAACATTACATGGAAAAGCTGCAAATGTTGCAAAATCTGAAATTTAAAAAGTACATCCTAGAAATACACAGCAAGCAAGTCATAGAATTACAGTGCAGAAGGAGGTCATTTGGCCCAGCGAGTCTGCACCAACCACAATCCCATCCAGGCCTTATCCCCATAACCCCATGTACTTACCCTTGCTAGTCTGCCTGATACTAAAGGGCAATTTAGCACTGCCAATCCACCTAACCCACACATCTTTGGAGTGTGGGAGGAAACCGGAGCAACCCACGCAGACGGGGAGAACGTGCAGACTCCTCTCAGACAGTGACCCAAGCCTGGAATCAAACCTGGGTCTCTGGCACTGTGAGGTAGCAGTGCTAACCACTGGGCCACCATATCATTTTTGTTGTTTCTCCTTCATCATGACCCTGAAAAGCCTTAAAAACCAATTCCTCTCCTTTTTTTCTCCCTCGACAGATGCCAACTGACCTCGTCCCACACAGTCCAAAGATGTGGAGGTTAGATGGATTGGCCATGCTAAATTGCCCCTTTGTGTCAGGGGGATTAGTGGTGTAAATATGTGGGGTTAAGTGGATAGGGCCTGGGTGGGATTGCTGCCGGTGTAGGCTGATTGGCTGAATAGCCTCCTTCTGCACTGTAGGGACTTTATTCTGTGACAATAGAAGGAGGCCATTTGGCCCATCAAGCCTGGACTGACAACTATCTCAGCCATGCTCTACCCCTGTAACCCTACATAATTGCCCTGCTAATCCCCCTAACCTACACCAAGGGGAAATCTAGCATGACCAATCAACCTAACCTGCACATCTTTGGACTGTGGGAGGAAACCAGAGCACCCGGAGGAAACCCACACAGACACGAGGAGAATGTGTAAACCGCACACAGACAGTCATCTGAGGCTGGAATTGAACCTGGGTCCCTGGTACTGTGAGGCAGCGGTGCTAACCCACTGTGCCACCGTGCCACCCATAAAGAGGCATAATCTTAAAATTAGAACTCGAGGTAATAACCAGGAGTGCTGTTTCACACAAAGTGTAATGTAAATCTGTAAATTTTTCTCCTAAAAATCTCTTGAGGCAATGAAAATTTCAAAACTGATTAATATACTTTTATTAGGTAAGGGCATTAAGGGCTGTGGCAGCAAGGTGGATACATAGAATTACAATGCAGATTATTCATGATCAAATGACAGAGCTGGTGGGAGAGACTGAATGGCCCACGCTTCTTCCTCCGTCTCAGCCCATGAAGGCAGTCTGGATGTAATGGATTCAGTAACAGACATCGTTGGCAACTGGAATCAGGTTGATGAATGTCGAGTTGAGTCGTCAGCAATAGAGCTGGATGATAAGTGGAAAGGGTCATTGATAAGAGAGAAAAGGAGCAGATCGGAGAAGGAAAATAAATCCTGGCGAGTAACTGAGTTGACTGAAAAAGTGTCTGGGTAAGCCATTACTAACACCATGGAGTGACGGATTTGAACATAAACTAGATATCCATAAAGAAAGCATTGGTCGAAGATGATATGTTGGTAACTCACTTAAATATGTGGCCTTGTCAAGGACTTTGAAGATGGCCAGGTCAATGACAAATGAATCGCTGAATTGTGCAGCAGCTGTGTTCCAGAAATGTGTAATACAGGCAAGAAGATTACAAGTGGAACAGCCATAGTAAAAACGCACTTACAATCATGGATTAGATCTTTCCACATGATGGATAATTTGAAAGTGAACAGTACATTCACTTTCTCCAAGCCGCAGTCATACAAAGAAACCTAAAAACAATTATCTGGCGTTTTCCCCTGTGTAGGGATTTGACCTTCATTGAACCTTTTCTCCATTTCTTCCTCCAGAAATTGTGATGGAAAGCTCAAGATCTTTATTGGCTTGTAGACATGCATTCTATCCGAAATTATTCATTATGATTTTCTATTGTAAGCCTCAGAAATGTGATAGTCATATGATCGACCTCTTACCATGAAATATGTAACTAATCATATTGCCCCTGATGTCCCGTGTTCTTGTCTGAAGATTGCTTTATTCCCCAACATACTGATTTTAAAAAAGGGACCTGTATTTATAGGATGGGATTTTCTGGTTGCGCTCGCCCCAAGACCAGAAATTCCCGCCTGAGATCAACAGACCTTTGCAGGGTCTGTGTCTTGCCCGTTACAATTCCCAGGGAGGATGGGACAGGGCAATTCTGCCCATATAGCTCCTTTCCTGAACACTAGGCTCTCAAAGTGCTCTACTGTCAATGAAGTACTTTTGAAAGGTAGTCACTGCTGTAACGTAGAGAAAATGTGGCAGCCATTTTGCACACAGCAAGATTCCACAAACTGCAACGTGATAAACACCAGGTAATCTGCATAGGTGATGTTAATTGAGGGATAAATATTGGCCCTGAGAATAAATTCTTCTTTGAAAGAGTGCAATAGGTTCTTTACTATCTGCCTGAAAAGGAAGATGGGCCTCAGTTTAAAATCTCAACTGGAATGCGCCACCTCTGACAGCGCATCATTCTGTCCGCACTGCACTGGAGTGACAGACAACAAGCACAAATTGCATATCTTGCAACAGCAGCCAGCGAATTTATACACTGATACATCAAGCTCGATAACAAGCTGGAATAAAAAACTTAACCATTTCATAATTTTGAACCATCCTTCAAATCCAGAAAACATTTATGTGTGAAAAGAAAGCACAAGCTTGAATTATGTGAGGCTAAACCAAATTCTAGTCCTACATAAATATGTGTACAAGAATGTGGGGTCTTATAAACTGTATTGGGCAATAGAACCATAGAATCCCTACTGTGCAGAAGGAGGCTATTCAGCCCATTGAGTCTGCAATGATTCTCCGAAAGAGCATCGTACAACACCCTCCCTGCCCTATCCCCTTAACCCCATGCATTTACCATAGCGAAGCCACCTAAACTACACGTCTTTGGACAGTGGGGCAATTTACCATGGCCAATCCACCTAACTTGCACATCTTTGGACATTAAGGCAGCAATTTAGCATGGCCAATTCACCTAACCTGAACATCTTTTGACACTAAGGCGGCAATTTACCATGGCCAATTCACCTAACCTGAACATCTTTGGACACTGGAGCAATTTACCATGGCTAATCCATTTAACCTGCACATCTTTGGACACTAAGGAGGCAATTTATTATGGTCAATGCACCTAATCTGCACATTTTTGGACACAAAGGGGACTATTTGGCATGACTAATTATTTGGACACATCTTTGGACTGTGGGATGAAACTGGAGCACCCGGAGGAAACCCACACAGAGAAAGGGAGAATGTGCAAACTCCGCAGTCACCTGTTAGAGTGTAACCTGTGACAACTTTGTATTGGTTGTAATGTGACCAATGGGAACAAGATGTAAGGGTTAGCTGACCCAGTAAATTACAGAGTGATGTAATAGTCAGCTGAACAGCTGATTCACTATAAATAACAAACCATGTAGGGAGCTTGGAGTGACCCAGGGTGAGGCCCCAAGTTTGGAGTAATGATGTTTCTTTATTAAACCTTTTCTTTGATTTATAAGTTGGAGTAAGTTTTGTTGTAGTTTCTTTGCATTTTTGAAGTGTTCCTTCTGAAGAAACACAGAGGCCGGAATTAAACCCAGGTCCCTGGTGCTGTGAGGCAGCAGTGCTAACCACTGTGCCACTGCGCTGCCCATAGTTGGAAGAGAAGTGGCGATTATGGGTGTGCTACATTTCCAGCATTCCCAGTAGAGCGCTTTCCCAGCAGGATTGGACAAGGAAAAATTATGTCACCTTTCCTGGAGGAAGGATGAATAGAAGGAGTTCTCCACCTGCTATACTTGGCCTTGCCTTCAACTCCACTCCATTGTTACACAAGTTAATATACAAAACAGAAAAGGAAGTTTTCATTCTGTTAATTTATCGCACTCTTCCTTTTTTGCCTCATGTGTGCAGATCATATAGTTTTCAATTACAAAATAAAAAGGAACAGAGAAAATAAATTCTGCCATTCACAAATGGCCTAGCACTTATTAGCAAAGATCTACTCTACTACTCATGCCTTCGAGACCAATATACCCTCAGCTTATACTAATTTAAAACAATGTGTTACAAAAGGACCATTCTTTTACAGTACTTGCCAAGCACCCCTACTGTTTCCCTTACACTTTCCATTCGTCAAACTCAGGCTCAGTAAAAAAATCTGAGACTGCATTTTCATTGGGAAGGTGAGAAGGCTGAGTTGGGACACTTCCCAACCAAACAGGCCCAAGGTGGAGACAGATGGATGGCCAGGTAGGCAGTCAAGAATGCCACCTCCATTTACTGGGACAATGGCGCAGTTTTAATAAGGAATGTCAGGCCTTCAAGCCCTCAGCACTCGCTACCCCCATGCATTCTGCCTGCTCTTCCTTTCTGCTCACAACCTTCATTCCCCCACACATCCCCTCACAGCCCTGTGCCCCCTCCAGGTTTCCTCACACCCCAATACCCCCTCACATCCCCATGCTCTCTCTGTGCTCCCCACTTGTCCTCCATAGCCACTCACCCAATATCCACCATGAGCAGACCTCAGCAAGTATTTGACATGAAAAATAAAAAGAACTTTGAACAATCTAATCTCATTTCAACAAACTATACTGAGAAAAACTTTCATTCAAAAAATATCTCCTCAAGTGGTCAATCTGTTGTTAAAAAAAAACAAAAACCTATTTCATTTATGGCATTAAAGAAAGCTAGTTCTATAATAGACTCTTAAAGCTGTCAATCAAAATGTCTTTACAACCTCTGGTGAGATGACTATTCTGTAACTTTGAAACTCAACGAAGCATTGATAATAGACCCAGCTTCAATAACAAACTCTGGGAAATGTAAACAATGTTACTTATTAAACTGAAGAAGAGATGGCTTTTTTCTAAGCTACACCAGATGTGGTGTCGGGATGTGGTGGGGAGGAGGGTGGTGGGTAAGCCTTCCCACATGGAGTCTATATCATTGCACTCACTCTCTATCTCCCAACACTTCTTCAATTGAAACATTCTGATCCTTGCTGGAGATCGAGTCATCGAGATATATAGCACGGAAACAGGCCCTTCGGCCCAACTCATCCATGTCAACCAGGTTTCCTGAACTGAATTAGCCCCATTTGCCTGTGTTTGGCCCATATCCCTCTAAACCTTTCCTATCCATGTACCTGTCAAAATATCTTTTAAATGTTGTAATTGTACATTCCTCTACCACCTCTTTTGGCTACTCATTCCATACACGCACCACCCTATGTGTGAAAAGGTTGCTCCACAGGTCCCTTTAAATTTTTCCCCTCTCACCTTAAACTTATTTCCTCTAGTTTGGACTCCCCAACCCTGGAGAAAAGACCTTGGTTATTGACCTTATCTATGCCCCTCATGATTTTATAAACCTCTATAAGGTCATCCCTCATCCTCCTATGCTCCAGGGAAAAAACTCCCAGCCTATCCAGCCTCACCTTATAATTCAAACTTTCCAGTCCCGGTAACATCATATAAGTTGAGAAACTTTAGCTGTCTGGTACAGGTCATCACCACACTCTCCTACTCTGGTTGGGAAACCAAGAATTAGAATGCTTGAATGTAGTCAAGTTAAACACATCCACAGCAAAACTCCGGTGCAACAACTTTGTGGTTTTGAACCTGTCACCAGCTTCCCCTCACTCTGAGAGTGTCTAAGTGTTAAAATTCCAGCTCAGGACACAACAGGCAGACTGTGAGGTGCTCCACATCCCACAGAGCCACCAAGTGTGCAGCATTAAAGCTGTCTTTATGCTAAGCGGTTCCTGCATATTGTCCTCCATGCGAGCTCTTGAATTTTCACGCCGCCTGTTTATTAGCCAGTGGAGAAATCACAAATCAATTGAAAGGAATGCTGACCCCAGCAGCATCCTATTTCAGTTTGTCAGGAGGAGAAAGAGAGAGAGAGAAAAAAATAGCTCAATGAACAAGTAGGGCCAATAACAAGGGCTCCACTCCCAATGTAATTTTCCAGAAAGTAACATTCGAGATGAAATCTGGTAATAAAACGCCTGCAGAATGTCAAGTGACTGCTACCGCTCCTTCGTGTGAGATTTCCACAGCCCTCGTTGATGGAACTCAGGATATTGGTGTCTGACTGCAGTGACAGGAAAAATGATAACTAAGCGTTTATGTACACGTGAACATTACATGCAGAGAGATGCAATAGAGGGCAATTGACAATGAAGAGACATTATCAGATAAATCATGATGGCACTCTGAATTCATATCGTGTACCAAGGGTCTTGTTTGACAGAGTGATGTGTTCAAGTTAGTTCATGCAGTAAGTTAGGGCTGAGGCAAGGCTGGAAACTTGTATTTTTATATAGAACATGACAGACCACCATTCCCCTGCTGAACTGGATTAGGGCATTGGTGCTGACTGCTTTGCTAAATCACACTAACTTTACTTTTGGTTTCAGTCTCTGCTGAGTGGAATCCAATAAGATTGGAGCACACCCCAAACACCTCCCTAGTCCACTCACCCCCTCTTATGGTGGGGGGCTATCACCCAGCAAGTCTAAAGCTGTAAATAAAGGCATATAAAGGTAAATAAAGGTAAATGAAGTTTTGCGTTCACTTCAAAACAAATTTCACAGAAGCATAGAATCCTTGCAGTGCAGAGGAAGCCATCAAGCCTTCCCCGACAACAATCCCACCCAGCCCCTATACCTGTAACCCCACATATTTGGCAATACGGCAGCGCAGTTGGCATTGCTGCCTCACACCGCCAGGACCTGGGTTTGATTCCCGGCTTGGGTCACTGTCTGTGCAGAGTCTGCATGTTCTCCCCATGTCTGCATGAGTTTCCTCGGGTGCTCTGGCTTCCTTCCTCTGTCTGAAAGATATGCTGGTTAAGTGTATTGGTCATGCTAAATTCTCCCTCAGTGTACTCAAACAGGCACTGGAGTGTGGTGACTAGGGGATTTTCACAGTAACTTCATTGCAGTGTTAATGTAAGTCTACTTGTGACACTAATAAATAAACTTCTATTTACCTTGCTGATCCCCCTGACACTAAGGGGCAATTTAGCATGTCCAATCAACTTAACCTGCACATCCTTGGACTATGGGAGGAAACCCACGCAAACACAGGGAGAACCTGCAAACTCCACACAGACAGTGACCCGAGGCTGGAATTGAACCCGGGCCCCTGGTGCTGTGAGACAGCAGCGCTAACCTCTGTGCCACCGTGCCACCACCAAATGTGTTCAAAATCTTCAGCATGTGGGTTAAACAGAAATTGTATGGTCTAAGTAATTGATCTGGTCTATGTAAATCTCGTGCAATAAGCTAACTTTAATAAGCAATATCTCCTCAAGCTCCTGGGATTTATGACTTTCAAGGGAATATGAGAAATACATTGATGGTAATTAATTTCACATCTCATATTTCGTCCTATTAGGCAGACAGAGCAGAAATTAACGAAAAAGAACACTGCTGAGTCAACTACCTCAATACAGCGCAGACTGAATAGGGTTACAGGGACAGATGATAGTAATCATGTTCAACCCTTATCTTGGAAGATAAACTAAGTGCTCCATATATTGCCCAGCAGGGGAAAAACCAATCAGTCCACGGCTGGCGTTTAAGCTCCATACAAGCCTCTGCCCACCTGACTTTGATTAGCCTGAATGATTCTATCTAACCATTTGGAAATAGAATCTTTACAGTGCAAAAGGAGGCCATTCAGCCCATCAGGTTTGCACCAACTCTCCGACAGAGTATCTTTCCCAGGTTCGCCCTTCCTCCTCTGTAACCCCCACACATTCATCCTGCTAATCCCCCTAACTGCCACATCTTTGGACACTAGTGGGCTATTTAGCACAGCCAATCCACCTAACCTACACAACATTAGACTGTAGGAGGAAACCGGACCACCCGGAGGAAACCCACGCAGACATGGGGAAAATGTGCAAACTCCATACAGACAGTGACTCAAGCTGGGAATTGAACTGGGCCCCTAGCACTGTGAGGCAGCAGTGCTAACCACTGTGCCACCATGCCATCCAAGGAGACCAGGAGAGGCTGAGAATAGGGAAAGAGTGATGTCTTGTAGAGTGGTCACGACCTGAATAGAGGGCAGAAAGAGAGTGAAGACAAACCAAAAGAAAAACAGACAAGGATAAATCAGAGAGGGTAGCACTGGGATACATTTCGGGTCAGGGGGATTAGCAGGGTAAATACATGGGGTTACACAGATAGGGCCTGGGTGGGATTGTTGTTGGCGCAGGTGCGATGGGACAAATGGCCTCCTTCTGTGCTATATGGACCATGATTATGATTTTTATGCTTGCAAGGTTTCGTGTGAACGTAAACCCCTCTAATTTATCCTGTTTTCAAATGCTTTCTTAATTTACAGTGGACTCTCAACTTATTATTTATACCTTCAGAAGTACAAACACAAAAGCAGCTTCAGCACTTTACAGCTTGCTTTTTTGCAGGACAATATTTATATAGTCATTTAAAATTATGTCAGGAAAGATACTTCATTTTCCGGAGAAATCTGGGGCACAGAACATCCAGCCTTACTGCAAATTAAACGCTGCCTCCATTTTAGTCGCTTCAAGTTTTAAGCAGTATTTAGTCAAAACCTCTCCAAACATTATCAGGTCTTAAAAATTTGTGGGAATGAATACATTAGATTCAGTTATCAATAAGGGGCTGCATGGTGGTTAGCACTGCTGCCTCACAGCTCCAGGAACCTGGGTTCGATTCCCAGCTTGGGTCACTGTCTGTGTGGAGTTTGTACGTTCTCCCCGTGTCTGCGTGGGTTTCCTCCGGGTGATCTGCTTTCCTCCCATAGTCCAAAGCTGCGCGGGTTAGGTTGGTTGGCCATGATAAATTTCCCCTGAGTGTCAGGGGGACTAGTTAGGGTAAATGCATCGTGTTATGGGGATAGGGCCTGGCTGGGATTGTGGTAGGTGCAGATTTGGCCACATCCTGCACTGCAGGATTCTATGATAAGTTACTGAGGACTGACTATTTGATGCTTTGTGATGGTTAATCCATGAATAACATTGCATCAGGAATAATGGTAGTTAAATATCATAACAAGGTAAAAATTATGGCCCTGACCCCTAGAAATCACTGCTCAGATGATTCCTCCTTAGACCATTCAGCTCTTTATTTGCATATGGCTTCTTTTCAACATTCTTCATCTTTCTGCTTGCACCTCCCAATTCCCAGTTTATTTTTCCCTTTGAGAGAAAGGTGTCGCTAATACACTAACGAGTGGTATCTTGTGAAGGTCTGGAATTAGGATTTGGGATGATGGTAACCCTAGAACAGTTAAGCCATGATTTAAGGGGAGAGATACAAAAGGGTCCAAAGGGGCAATTTTTTCACACAAAATGCTGTGAGTATCTGGAACGAGCTGCCAGAGGTAATAGTTGAGGCGGATACAGTTTTGTCTTTTAAGCATTTAGACAGTTACATGGGTAAGATTGGTATAGAAGGATATGGGCCAAATGTGGGCAATTGGGACTAACTTAATGGTAAAAACCGGGTGGCATGGACAATTTGTAAACCTGTATGACTCTATGACTTAAAAGGCTAGTCAAGTGGTTCTTGAATGTAATCATCACCCCTTGACATTCAATGGCATATAAATACTGTGGCTACAAGAGCAGGTCAGAAACTAGGGATCCTGCAGCAAGTAACTCACCTCCTGCCTCCCCAAAACCTGTCCATCATTTACAAGGTACAAGTCAGGAGTATGATGAAATACTCCAGGAAATCACCCTTTCCTGGATGAGTGCAGCTCCAACAACACTCAAAAAGCTTGACACCATCCAGGACAAAGCGGCCCACTTGATTGGCACCCCACCTACAAACATTCACTTCCTCCACCACCGATGAACAGTGGCAGCCGTGTGTACCTGCGACAAGACTCACCAAGGATCTTTAGGCAACACCTTCTAAACCCATGACCACTACCATCTAGAAGGACAAAGGCAGTAGATACCTGGGAACACCAACACCTGAACATCCCACTCCAAGTCACTCACCATCCTGGTTTGGAGATATATCACCATTCCTTCACTGTCGCTGGGTCAAAATCATGGAACTCTTTCCCTAACAGCACTGTGGGTGTACCTATACCTCAGAGACTTCAACAGTTCAAGAAGGCAGCTCACCACCACCTTCCCAGGGGCAAATAGGGATGGGCAAGAAATGCTGGCCAACCAGCAATGCCCATTTCATAGAATCATAGAATCATACAGTGCAGAAGAGGCCCTTCAGCCCATCGAGTCCCCACTGACACATTAGAAACACCTGAATTCCCACCTAATTCCAACTGCCAGCACTTGGCCCATTGCCTTGAATGTTGAGATGGGCCAAGTGCTCATCCAGGTACTTTCTAAAGGATGTGAGGCAACCCACCTCTACCACCCTTCCAGGCAGTGCATTTACCCTCTGGGTAAAAAAGTTTTTCCTCACATTCCCCTAATCCTGCCCCTCGTTACTGACCCTTCAACCAAGTGGAACAGCTGCTCAGAGAGTAGTAACGGTGTGGAATGCCCTGCCTGCAGCAGTAGTGGACTCGTCAACATTAAGAGCATTCAAATGGTTATTGAATAAACACATGGATGATATTGGAATAGTGTAGATTAGAGGGGCTTTAGATTGGTACCACTGGTCGGCGCAACATCGAGGGCCGAAGGGCCTGTACTGCACTGTAATGTTCTATGTTCTATGTTCTATTATCCACTCTGTCCACTCATAATCTTGTACACCTCAATAAGGTCGCTCCTCAGTCTTCTCTGCTCCAACAAAAATAACGCAAGCCTAGCCAACCTCTTTTCATAACTTAAATGTTCCATCCTCGGCAGCATCTTGGTGAATCTCCTCTGCACCCCCTCCAGTGCAATCACATCCTTCCTATAATGTGGCAACCAGAACTGCACACAATACTCTAGCTATGGCCTCACCAAAGTTCTATACAACTCCAACATGACTTTCCTGCTTTTGTAATCAATGTCTTGATTGATAAAGCAAGTGTCCCATATGCTTTTTTCACCACCCAACTAACATGTCCTTCAGCCTTCAGAGATCTGTGGATAAACATGCCAAGGTCCCTTTGTTCCACAGGAACTTCCTCGAGTCTTACCATTCATTGAGTGCTTCCTTGTCAAATTATTCCTTCCAAAGTGTATCACCTCACACTTTTCAGGGTTAAATTCCATCTGCTATTTATCTGTCCATTTGACCACTGCATCTATATCTTCTTGTAGCCCAAGATATTCCACCTCACTGTTAACTACCTAGCCAATCTTTACGTCATCTGCAAACTTACTAATACTACACAACACTCAGTCATTTATGTCATTTATATAAATGATGAATAAAAGGGGGCCCAACTGTGGTATGCCACTGGACACTGGCTTCCAGTCACTAAAGCAGCCTTCTGTCATCACCCTCTGTCTCCTATGACTGAGCCAATTTTGAATCCACTTTATCAAATTACCCTTTATCCCATGTGAATTTACCTTCTTTACAAGAGTCTCATGTGGGACCTTGTCAAAGGCTTTACTGAAATCCATATAAACTACATCGACTGCACTATCTTCATCTACATGCCTGGTCACCTCCTCAAAAAATTCAATCAAATTTGTTAGGCATGACCTTCCTTTGACGAAGCCATGTTGGCTGTCCCTGACCAAGCTTCACCTCTCTAAGTAGAGATAGATGCTCTCCTTCAGAAGTTTCTCCAATAATTTCTCTACCACTGACGTGGGATTCACTGGTCTATCTGGTTTGTCTCTACAACCCTTCTTAAATAGCGAAACCACATTAGCTGTTCTCCAATCGTCTGGCACCTCCCCTGTGGCCAGAGAGGAATTGAAAATTTAGGTCAGAGCCCCTGTAAACTCTTCCTTTGCCTCCCACAACAGCCTAGGGTACAATTAATCTAGACCGAGATGTATATCCATTTTTAAGGCTGCCAACACCTCCAACACCTTGTCCTTCACTATGTAAGTTTACTCAAGAACTTCACAGTCTCTCTCCTTGAGTTCCATACCTACATCCTCATTCTCTTGGGTGAAGACAGATGTTGAAATATTAATTCAACACCTTACAAATGTCCTCTGGCTCCACCCTTAGATTGCCCGCTTGATCCCTAATGGACCCTACTCTTTCCCTGGTTATCTTCCCATTGATATGTTACAGAATGTGTTGGGATTTTCCCTAATTTTACCAGCCAGAGCTTTCTCGTATCCCCTCTTTGCATTCCTAATTGCTTTCTGAAGCTCCACCCTGTACTTTCTATACCTCAGTAATGCTTCCACTGATTTGTTCCCCTTGTATTTTTAAAAAAGCCTTTCTTTTCCTTCTCATTGTCTCCTGAATATCTCTGGTCATTCATGGTTCTCTGGGCTTGTTTTTCCTATCTATCACCTTCGAGGGAACATGCTGGGCTTGCATCCTCCCCATTTCCTTTTTGAATACCCCCCACTGCTCTTCTGTAGATTTTCCCATTAGTAGCTGTTCCCAGTCCACCTTGGCCAAATCCTGTCTTATTTTACTAAAATCCATCTCCCCCAATCCAAAACTTTTTTTGCAGCTTGCTATTTCCTTGTCCATAACATATGAATTAATTTTTTTAAATGTGGCTAACCTTCAGCTTCTCAGAGCAGCTATCAATGGGCAACAAATGCCATCCTTGATCAAATCCCAGGTATGGGTAACAAATAAAATGTAAACTTCAGGCTTCTGTCTTTCTTTCATGATCTTCTCCCCTTGGGCTAATGGGGGGCGGCGGGGGGGGGGGGGGGGGGGGGAGGTGATGGCCTAGTGGTATTATCGCTAAACTATTAATCCAGAAACCCAGCTAATGTTCTGTGGACTGGGGTTTGAATCCCACCACAGATTGTGGAATTTGAATTCAATGAAAAAAAAATCATGGAATGAAGTCTCCACTGATGACTGTGAGACCATTGTCAGTTCACCAATGTCCTTTAGGGAAGGAAATCTGCCATCCTTATCCAGTCTGGCCCACACGTGACTCCAGAGCCACAGCAATGTGGTTGACTCTTAAATGACCTCTGAAGTGGCCTAGCAAACCACTCACTACCACCTTCTCAAGATTAACTAGGGACGGGCAATAAATGCTGGCCAGTAGGCGACGCCCATGTCCCACGAATTAATAAAATAAAAGCCTTGAACTTTGAATATTGCTTCCTTCAGAAGGGCTGGATCTTGGCTGCTGCCTAATTTAACAATTAGACCTCCTTCTGCCCCATTTGTTTGTGGCAAAGTTCTGCCAACTTAGACAGCCTTATCTTTCCTTCTGTGGGGCAGGAAGCACAGTTGCGATGTCATTCTCCAGATTTATTTAATTAAATTAACAGTATCTCCTGTCTTATATTTTTCTACCAATGTTGCTCCTAAAAAAAAGCTTTCTGTTGTCACCAGTCTCAGGATTGTTGTCTGTACATTTACCAGTTTTGTGGATTGTTGGCTGACAGTATAAAAGAGTACACATTTCCTGTTACAGTTCATCCACAGCTTGAAGTAATAACACCACATTAAACAGACAATACAGGATAAAAGCAAATGACTGCGGATGCTGGAATTTGAAACCAAAAGAGAAAATGCTGGGAAATCTCAGCAGGTCTGGCAGCATCAGTAAGGAGAGAAAAGAGCTGATGTTTCAAGTCCAGGTGACCCTTTGTCAAAGACCTGCTGAGATTTTCCAGTGTTTTCTCTTTTGGAAAGAGAAAATACAGTAGGACTTACCAAACATAACACAGCATACAATTGGATAGTACAACATTTTACAGTGATGCTATATCAGAAAAACTGATCTACAGATCCAAACAGCTTGAAGACAAATTTCTTTCTGGAGGAGGAGGGAGGAACCAAGACAAACACTAGAGTGACTTACAAGTGGCCAATGTCCTGCAATATTGACATGTCCAATCAATAAGCCCATGAACACTTTGATCATGATAGTGTAGACTCGGATGCCAACATGTCTGCCACCTTAAGTAAGTTGCCTTCCTGATGTGAAATCTCCAAGGCATCGATCAAGCCTCCAAAGTGTGGGGAAAACCTCCAAAGTCACCTGTCAGAAAAAGTGCCTCTCCCACCAGTAGGTAAGAAAGTAGCCGTGAACACTGAGCATTTCACCATATTTCTATGAGATTCACTGAGCCCCTCATTGACTCTATGCATTGGCATCACTGGTGAGTTTCAGGATGTCTGGGAAATGCCTGGTCCCATATTCGTCAAACATTGAATTGAGAAATTAATGCATTAATTGATAATCTGCCTTTCCTGAGGGTATTGCATGCTCATATTGAATGACTGCCTAACAGAAGTTGGGTATTTGGAATGGCTTCCTGAATTGGCATCAATTTGCCTGGTTTCAAACATCACCCCCGCACCGCCCCCGCCTCAAACCAGCTCCCAGACGCACTCCACTGTGTTCAAATTCACCCCGGAAAATCAGAATTTAACCGTCGAATATATAAGCGAAAGATCTTGGTTTATAACGAAGGCAAAGTTAGAGGTGAATCAACAGTCTGAAATTATTAAGTAGGGGAGAACTTCCAGGAGGATCGACTGGTGAGAAATACTGGAAAAGAGTGTAAACTATAAGATAGCAGCGAGAAAAAAGATTCAGATAAATACACCAAAATACAGCTCATAGACAGATGTGAGTTCAGAAAGTATAAGGCAGAGTTTTCACTTGTTTCCATTAGTTTTCACCCAGATTCCATCGCATGATCCAAAAGATTCTTGGAATTTTGATTGTAAGCGAGTTTACACCTCCAACTATTAACTCTGATATTTTCCACAACCTTCTACACTGATTCAAGATTCAGTTTGTCTGGACCCGACGCTGCCTGCAAAACCTGTCACACCCCTAGAGGGGATTTCTCCTGTCCCGTCCATCACAGGAATTGTAGCGGGCGGGGGTCGGACCATGCAGATATCTATTGACCTCGGGCGGGATTTCCCGGTTTTGAGGTGAGTGCAGCCGGAAAATCCCGCCCCTCGTTCATGAATGTGATTTTGTTTATAAAGCACTCAGTCAAAGCTCTTGTAACATCAACTACGATGGACTGGACATGGTGTCCAGATGGCCAAAAACATCCCTCCGCCCCCACCGCCCCCAACTTTCCAAGGCCAGTGTGCCGGGGAGGATAAAGAAAACACTCTGAAGATCTCCTTGAAGAGTGCCGGCATTGACATTAATGACTGGGAGGAGCTTTCTGCTCATTGTTTAAAATGGCAATAGCCTGTCCGGCAAGCTGTATCACACTGTGAGTCCAGATACCTTAAAGTTTAAAGTTTATTTGTTAGTGCCACAAGTAGGTTTACATTAACACTGCAATGAAGTTACTGTGAAAATCCCCTAGTCGCCACACTCTGGCGCCTGTTCGGGTACACTGAGGAAAGGTTTAGCATGGCCAATGCATCTAATCAGCACGTCTTTCAGACTGTGGGAGGGAACGGGAGCACCCGGAGGAAACCCACACAGACACGGGGATAACGTGCAGACTCCGCACAGTCACCCGAGGCCGGAATTGAACCCAGGTGCAGAACGAGAAGCAAAGGAAAGGATGCACCTCCAGCACTCCGGATCCCACTCCTTATGGGATGTCCAGCCTTACCTGCCCACAACTCTGTGTGCGGTAGGGAATTGGCTTGCTCAGTCACATGAAGACCCATTGCAGAAACTCGCGAACCTGACTAGACGTCATCCTCACATCCGAAGGACAGGCAACAACGATGAACGTGAGATTGTGCCGATTGTACTTGTTCAGGATTGTATTTAAGCTCTGGGGGCTCTAGTAGTCACATTTGAAAAGTACTTTCATATTCAAACACATTGGAGTTGCTTGGAAACTGGTTGGTGTACAGCGACTAAACAAGTAAATGTTTCCTAGAACATAGAACAGAACATAGAACAGTACAGCACAGTACAGGCCCTTTGGCCCTCAATGTTGTGCCAAGCTTAGTCTGAAAGCAAGATCAAGCTATCCCACTCCCTACCATTCTGGTGCGCTCCATGTGCCTATCCAATAACCGCTTGAAAGTTCCTAAAGTGTCCGACTCCACTATCACAGCAGGCAGTCTATTCCCGACCCCAACCACTCTGTGAGTAAAGAACCTACCTCGGACATCCCTCCTATATCTCCCACCATGAACCTTATAGTTATGCCCCCTAGTAACAGCTACATCCACCCGAGGAAATAGTCTCTGGACGTCCACTCTATCTATCCCCCTCATCATCTTATAAACCTCTATTAAATCGACTATCATCCTCCTCTGCTCTAAAGAGAAAAGCCCTAGCTCCCTTAACCTTTCCTCCAAACCAGGCAGCATCCTGGTAAATCTCCTCCTCACTCTCTCCAATGTTACCACATCCTTCCCATAGTGAGGTGACCAGAATTGCACACAATATTCCAAATGTGGTCTCACCAAGGTCCTGTACAATTGCAGCATAACCCCACGGCTCTTAAACTCAAACCCCCTGCTAATAAACGCTAACACACTATAGGCCTTCTTCACGGCTCTATCCACTTGAGTGGCAACCTTCAGAGATCTGTGGATATGAACCCCAAGATCTCTCTGTTTCTCCACATTCCTCAGAACCCTGCCATTGACCCTATAATCTGCATTCAAATTTGTCCTCCCAAAGAGGAAAAAAAATTGGATTTGGTACAAATTTCCACCTTACTAAAATGAATCACCTCGCACTTATCAGGATTAAACTCCATCTGCCATTTTTCGGCCCAGCTCTGCATCCTATCAATGTCTCTTTGCAGCCTACAACAGCCCTCCACCTCATCCACTACTCCACCAATCTTGGTGTCATCAGCAAATTTACTGACCCACCCTTCAGCCCCCTCCTCCAAGTCATTGATAAAAACCACAAACAGCAGAGGACACAGCACTGATCCTTGTGGTACACCACTGGTAACTGGTCTCCAGTCTGAAAATTTTCCATCCACCATCACCCTCTGTCTTCTATGAGATAGCCAGTTACTTATCCAATCGGCCAAATTTCCCTCTATCCCACACCTCCTTACTTTCTGCATGAGCCAACCATGGGGAACCTTATCAAACGCCTTACTAAAATTCATGTATACGACATCAACTGCTCTACCTTCATCTACACACTTAGTTCCCTCCTCAAAGAATTCAATTAAATTTGTGAGGGAAGACTTACCCTTCACGAATCCGTGTTGACTATCCCGGATTAAGCTGCATCTTTCCAAATGGTCATAAATCCTATCCCTCAGGATCTTTTCCATTAACTTATCGACCACCGAAGTAAGACTAACCGGCCTATAATTACCAGGGTCATTCCTATTTCCTTTCTTGAACAGAGGAACAACATTCGCCACTCTCCAGTCCTCTGGCACTATCCCCGTGGACAATGAGGACCCAAAGATCAAAGCCAAAGGCTCTGCAATCTCATCCCTTGCCTCCCAAAGAATCCTAGGATATATCCCATCTGGCCCAGGGGACTTATCGACCCTCAGGTTTTTCAAAATTGCTAATACATCTTCCCTCAGAACATCTACCTCTTCCAGCCTATCAACCTGTATCACACTCTCATCCTCAAAAACATGGCCCCTCACCTTGGTGAACACTGAAGAAAAGTATTCATCCATCGCCTCTCCTATCTCTTCTGACTCCATGCACAAGTGACCACTACTATCCTTGACCGGCCGTAACCTCACCCTGGTCATTCTTTTATTTCTCACACAAGAGTAAAAAGCCTTGGGGTTTTCCTTGATCCGACCCGCCAAGGACTTCTCATGTCCCCTCCTAGCTCTCCTAAGCCCTTTTTTTTAGCTCATTCCTTGCTACCTTGTAACCCTCAAGCGACCCAACCGAACCTTGTTTTCTCATCCTTACATACGCTTCCTTTTTCCTCTTGACAAGACAGTCAACCTCTTTTGTGAACTATGGTTCCCTCACTCGGCCACTTCCTCCCTGCCTGACAGGGAAATACCTATCAAGGACACACAGTATTTGTTCCTTGAACAAGCTCCACTTTTCATTTGTGCCTTTCCCTGACAGTTTCTGCTCCCATCTTATGCTCCCTAATTCTTGCCTAATCGCATTATAATTACCCCTCCCCTAATTATAAACCTTGCCCTGCCGTATGGCCCTATCCCTCTCCATTGCAATAATGAAAGACACCGAATGGTGGTCACTATCTCCAAAGTGCTCTCCCACAACCAAATCTAACACTTGGCCCGGTTCATTTCCCAGTACCACGTCCAATGTGGCCCCACCTCTTGTCGGCCTATCCACATATTGTGTCAGGAAACCCTCCTGCACACACTGTACAAAAACTGCCCCATCCGAACTATTCGACCTATAAAGTTTCAGTATATATTTTTTGGAGTCATCCAATGATTTTAAATCAGATTACTCATAGCTAAAGGACTGGATATCTTTATTAAAAATACAACTATTGCTGATACACCTATTTTCAGGTTTATTAATAAAATGCACCAGGTTAACAATGTTAAATAGATTGTGGAATACGATTCAATAGAAAGAAGACGAAAGAACACAAGAACTAGAAGCAGGAGTTGGCTACGAGGCCCTTCTAGCCTGCCTCGCTATTCAATATGATCATGGATGATCTCTGCTGGCCTCAGCTCCTTTTCTATGCCATTTCCCCATAGCCCTCTGTTCCTCAATCTCTCAAATATTTATCCATTTCCACTTTAAACACTTCTAATGATCCAGTCTCCACTACCCTTTGGGGCAGAGAATTCCAGAGATTCACAACCCTCCAGGAGAAGAAATTTCTATGCACCTCAGTTTTAAATGACCGGCCCTTTATCTTGTAGCTATGTCCCTTTATTCAGGACTCTCCCACTGAGGAAAACATTTCACCATTTACCCTGTCAAGCCCCCTTAGGATGTTATATGTCTGAATAAGGTTACCCTCACTCTTCTAAACTCCAAGGAATGCAGACCCAGATTATTTAAAGAACAAAGAAAAGTATAGCACAGGAACAGGCCCTACGGCCCTCCAAGCCTGTGCCGATCATGATGCCCTAACTAAAGTAGAAAAAACCTTCTGCCCTTACTCGGTTCATATCCCTCAATTCCCTCCCTATTCATGTACCCATCTAGATGCCTCTTAGATGTTGCTAATGTGCCTGCTTCCACCACCTCCTCTGGCAGCACATCCCAGACTCTCACCACTCTCTGCATAAAAAACATTCCCCCCCTCATCTCCCTTAAACTTTCCCCCCCTCACCTTGAACCTGTACCCCCTTGTAATTTAGTCTCTCTTGATAAGACAGCCCTCTCACCCCAGGGATTAGCCTGATGAATCTCCTTTGGGCTGCCTCCAATGCTACTATATCCTTTTTTTAGGTAGGAGAAACAATTATGATCCATTACGCTGCCTGATTGCTTGCGCACGGAAAATTTTAAGTTTGAGCTTTCAAATTTGGAGCAAATGAATTTTAGTGGAAACCTTAGCTGCAAGCTAATCAGCGCATTTTGAGCACAATTTCTCAATAGTAAGAAACTCTATCCTCATGAGTTTTACCACAATTCATAAGGGAAACGGTCTGTTGTTAGATCCCTGACAATATTGTAACACTGTCAAGAAGGTGTTGTGCTGAGGTCCTCTAGGTGGGGAGTTCAAGCACATGTCAGCACTGGAGTTCAGGTAAACAGCACCAGGATCATATATTTATTGTCGCAAAGTCTGCTTCAAACAAGCGAGGTGCTTCAAAACCACACAAAAATACCTCAAGACAATAAAATCCAGTTCTTTGTTGAGTTCTATTTTTGCACTCATTATCTTCCCTATATATTCAACCAGATCCCTCAGCTATTTATCGATGTAACCAAACCAAAATAAAAAGAGTCAGTCAGTGTCTGGAACGTTAAGGTCCCACCAGGGTTGGGTTCCCAGACAGTCCCTGTTTATATTCCAATTCGAGATTGCACGCCAGACAGGATTCAAAGTCCAACAAATTTCCCCTCAAGTTGCTCACCAGGCAGCCTCCACATTTGTTTACATCTGCAGGCCCTCAGCTAGATGGCACTATTCAAGCCCTCTCTTTTTACATTCGCCAATTCCTGTATCAGTGTGGTCCCTTCTGGGAAACATGGTATGTGTGACTTGCTGCGTAGTTCTGGCCGAGCGGAATTGGACATACGTGTAAGGAGGTACCGCCCCCTCCACAACTCTGCCCAATGCTGTGTTCCAATATGTTATTCTTGAAGCACCGTGGCATAGCTTGACTGCCTAGGTGTCTTGACCATGCCTGTTATTCCTGGCTCAATTACCTGAAATCAGGGGCACACGGTGAGAGGAATGGGAGAGAAGGACGTGCTGCATATTTCTTCAACCACAGTGTATTGTGTCAGTGAACCCACAGTCAATGTGTAAGCCCACTCTCCAACACCATCACTGCCAACTCACAACACATTGCTCCACTTTCTGACCACACCAGTTCATCACTGACCATTAACAGAATAAATAATGTATGTATCGCATAACTAATGTAGCTTCTTCGTAAGCTATAGACACCTAATTTATCACGCGGCAATATATCACTTGTGATTAAATACAGTCCTGTTGCCAGTACCATATTGATTTCTGGGCTGACTCGAGTCAATGAGAGAACCTGTCTGTCCAATGCACCAGTAGGAGATGATTTGATCTTCTGTAACTCTGTCTCCTTTTCAGCAGAATTCTCATGCTTCCTGTAAAATGAGCTCTGACAGCAAATCCACAAAATCAGCCTCTCTACTTCTAAAGCTCACACTGCCTGTGACTGTAGATGTAGGTAATCCGGTCACCATCATTGCTTAACACAGTTCCGCAGCTTTCTAGCTATTAAAGTTCTGCTCGTGGATCTCTCATGATATTGTTCACTCAATCCCAGTGGATTACAGCTTAGATGTTCCAAATACCAACTGCTATCATCCTCTCTGGAGTGATGGACCAAAGGGGAAAGAAGGGGAATACAGTGACACTTAACGTAAGAGTTCCTCCTGATCCTTTAGGGGAGAAAAGAAAATGTCCTGCTCATTCGCTATGGGTGGAGTTTGTAAGAATTTGGGGGAAAGTTGTTTGGTGCTTTAGTTGTGGCAGATCTCGGCAAATGAAGTTTGCTGGATTAGGCAGGAGCAACACGGAATATAGAAACGTTGGAAATAGAAGCAGGAGTTGGCCATTTGGCCCTTCAAGCCTAGTCTTCCGCCATTCATTATGGTCATGGCTGATCATCAAATTCAATATCCTGATCCCCTTTCCCCCCCAAATCCCTTGGTCCCTTTAACCCCAAGAACTACATCTAATTCTTTCTTGAAATCAGACAATATTTTGTCCTCAACCACTGTCTGTGGTAGTGAATTCCACAGATACACAGGATGCTGGAAAAACGCAGCAGCTCTTATCTTATGCTTAGCTTTTGCAGGGAACAATACAGAAAACAACTGAGAAAGGAAGAAGATCTGAGTTTAATGATATATCTGTCAGGGTTCATGATCAATGGAAGCCACCGCCAACGCAAGGACGGTATTGGAGAGCCATTCAATACAAGTCAAAGGACACCTTTCTGACCTTTGCATGTCTTTTGTTGGACTGCATCTAGAGTATCGTCTCATGTTTTCGTGCCTTCACTTGATGGAGTCATCTTGGAAAAGGTTGAAAGGAGAGCCACAAGAAAGACTCCCAGCTAATGCAGCCTCAGCTACTGAGGCCTGAAGAGCTGGCTCTGTTTACCTTTGAGCAGATTAACCTTACAGAGTTGAATTGTGAACCTATTAATAGATCATTTCAATTTGTCACCAAGAGGTCATGCACTTAAACCGTGCAGGGGCCTCGATGTTAAGTACTTCCTTCCCCATTGAGAAGGTTGCCTCTCAAATTTGATTTGATTTATTATTGTCGCATGTATTAATATACAGTGAAAAGTATTGTTTCTTGCGCACTATACAGCCAAAACATACTGTTCATAGAGAAGGAAATGCGAGAGTGCAGAATGTAGTGTTACAGTCATAGCTAGGGTGTAGAGAAAGGTTAATGCAAGGTAACTTCATTCAACTTCAGCAGGGAAGAAGCTGTTCTTGAGTTGGTTGGTACGTGACCTCAGAATTTTGTATCTTTTTCCCGATGGAAGAAGGTGGAAGAGAGAATGTCTGGGGTGCGTGGGGTCCTTAATTATGCTGGTTGCTTTGCGAGGCAGTGGGAAGTGTAGACAGAGTCAATGGATGGGAGGTTGGTTTGCACGATAGATTGGGCTACATTCATGACCTTTTGTAGGTCCTTGCGGTCTTGGGCAGAGCAGGAGCCGTACCAAGCTGTGATACAACTAGAAGGAATGCTTTCTATAGTGCATCTGTAAAAGCTGCTGAGAGTTATAGCTGACATGCTAAATTCCCTTAGTCTGCTGAGAAAGTAGAGGCGATGATGGGCTTTCTTAACTATAGTGTCGGCATGGGGGGACCAGGACAGGTTGTAGGTGATCTGGACACCAAAAAGCTTGAAGCTCTCGACCCTTTCTACCTTGTCCCCATTGATGTAGACAGGGGCAGGTTCTCCACTACACTTCCTGAAGTCGATGACAATCTCCCTCGTTTTGTTGATATTGAGGGAGAGATTATTGTCTCTGCACCAGCTCACCAGATTCTCTATCTCATTACCTCAAATGTAATGTAGTCAATGTAGTGTGTGCTACCTTCAAAAAGGATTTGAACCTTTCTTACCTGAGCAGGGCACATTTTCTTTTATTCATTATTGGACATGGGTGTTGCTGGCTGGCCAGCATTTATTGCCTATCCCTAGTTGCCCGAGGAGGGCGGTAGAGAGTCAACCACATTGCGGTGGTTCTGGAGTCACATGAAGGCCAGACCAGGTAAGGATGGCAGATTTCCTTTCCTGAAGGGTATTTGTGAACCAGATGGGTTTTCTGACAATCAATAATAGTTTCATGGCCATCAGTAGATTCTTAATTCCAGATTTTTAAAATTGAATTCAAATTCCACCATTTGCTGTCCCCAGAACATTAGCTGAGTTCTGGATTAATAGTTTAGCAATAATACCATTGGCCATCGCTTCTCCATCTAATTAAAAGTAAGTGATTTGATGAATTGTGTGATTATGAACAATGTCGCCTTCCATTTTGACCACATTAAGGGGATCTGTGAAGAATTTTCCAGACTATTTCCTCCCCATTTTAGATCTGGACATCTTTTCTAACTTGTTGTCCCTCCAAGGATATTGGATGGTTGTTAGGGACGCGAAGGAGGGTGGTTAAAAAATGGATAGTCAAGATGTTTTAAGCATCATGAGTATGGGACAAGCTGGATAGAACAGTCTTCTTTTGGCCATCACTTTTTTTATGTTTGTACTGACGTGTTGGTTGGAAATTTTATCAATGAAAAATATCAGACCAATAAAATCTAAGGAAATTGGCAATCACCATATTTGCTAGATAGTTTCAAGTTCCGTTGATCAGTAGTTAGGAGGCACATAATCATTCAATTGGTTATTTATCATCATCTTTCATATTAAAAGATCAATATTGTACTTTGTTTCCTGGATCACATAAATTAGTACAGGCATTTGGTCAATATTAATTGAGGTGTACAATTCTGATGTAACTATACTCAGTGGACTTCATCTCAATTATGAGGGTCTCAAAATTACATTGTCTTTCTTAGCAGGCTATTGCCTTCAAAGATACGTACAGTAATATGTGGAGAGTATGTTAAACACTTGATCAATGTAACATCATATATTCCAGCAAACATCTATATGACCAGGGATTATTAATATTTGTATTAGGGGCCAGATCAGTAACTCCACAGAATTTTATGAAGTTAGCCTAGATTCCAACTTTTTCTGATTTTGGCCTTAGGGTGGGCAAAAGGTATTTCGCTCAGATATGATTCGATTGACCCACTAGGAGGCTTTTATTAAAACAAACTTTATTTTGTTAAAATATAACAAAAATAATTAACATAATTTTTACCAATTGGAAATACTTAAACATAACAAGGTATAACCCTTAACGGCTATCTATCTCAATAGTTCCAATGTAAGCAATATCCTCATAGACATAAATCCCTTTTTTAAATCAGCACAAAAATGGGTATGCTCATGTGAATCCTAGATTTCCAGCCTTTTAACCCCTCTGGGCAGATCAAAAAGACACTTCCCTTCTGACTCCTATAGAGCAGTTTCCAGGACATATGCTCAAACAACAGAAATTCAGAGAAATAAACCTAGTCTCTGGCAGATCCCAGAGATGATGTGGAGATTTAATGACACCAGGTTAAAGTCCAACAGGTTTATTAGGGCATGACCAACCAACTTGCACACCCCACCCCCCATCCCCCCAATCCCTCCTCCCCCATCAATATTCACTTCTGCTCTTACCTTGTTGGCTGTAGACCTGGTTGGTTGTAGAGATTCGCATTCTAATCAGTATTCTGCAACTTGATTTTGTGTCTCTGTGCCCTGTTTGAGAGCAGATTTCCACTCCATCTGACGAAGGAGCAGCGCTCCGAAAGCTAATGGCATTTGCTACCAAATAAACCTGTTGGACTTTAACCTGGTGTTGTTAAAACTCTTACTGTGTAGATCCCAGAAAATCAGAGCTATTTCTTCTTTCTACACCTCCCAAAAAGCAACTGAGCTGGATTTCTCTCTGTGAGCCTAGTCATCTGATATTACTGTCAGTCAACCCAATCTAGCCCTACTCTGCAAAACCCCTGGAGAAAACACTAAGAACAGCATTTGTCCAGATTAAAACAAACATTCTAGAAATTGGGAGCAATTATGCTGCTGCAGTAACAATGCCAGGCTGCTGGATACAGACCCAGTGGCACCGGTATTAGAACAGGCTTAAAAGAAAATCTTGCACAGAAACATGGCTCAAATACATTTCTTAAAGGCACAGTATCATCACACTTGGAAAGATGAGGAAATGAAATTTTAATATTCCTACACTCAGCTGTAGGGAATAGCATGGACTTCATGCCTGATCAGCAATTATTAAGCGATATGCTATTTTCAATAACTCAAAGGAAAGTGAAAATGACAAATGCTAAAATATCATCGTTAAGCATTTGTGAACATTCCAAGGAGTGGCTATTGGCAGAATAAACCATGGTGATGAAACATTTTACAGAAGACTCTTTAGTATCCTAATCAGCAAATGAGAAAGACAAATGTCTTCTCTTCGGCCTTTAAGCCAAATCTTCTGGGCAACGAGAACAATTTCTTGGAATGTGACCGGTGAGTTAGCCCATTGAGCGACAGTTGGGATGATAGAGCCAATGGCGAGATAGCTCACCCAACTGGAGCATTTCTTGCCAGACACAATAAAATCAAGTTACAAGATGATTATCGTTAACCAACTGAGCCTCGATCTGCTGAAAATGCAATTTTTGGAGCTGGTTTTCAGCTAACGGGGAATCATATCAAAGTAAATCAAGATACAGTCAATAGATTTCATTAATTAGAAACAAATCAAAATACAAATAGAGGAAACCAGGATGAGCGGAATTAAAGGCCAGAATCTTGTGTTCCGGAGTCTAGGTTCAGTGGTAAGAGCAGAAGTGAATATTGATGGGGGAGGAGGGGTTGGGGGGAATGGGGGGGTGGGGTGTGCAAGTTGGTTGGTCATGCCCAATCTTGTGCTGTTCAGCTTATTAAATATGAAGCCTCGTGAAACTTGACGAATCTCACAGTGGGGGCAGGTAGGAATTCATCATCTCTGCCATTACTTCATAGGGTTCAAAATCTGGGTGCCATGTTTAAAGGGCACCCGGGTAGCCTTGCATAATCCCTTCCACCTTGTCCGGCCACTGCTCTGCCCATCCCCTCTAACCCTTCCTCTTTTCCGTAGTCATCCTCCAGGCAACTTGTGGTGCCACCGTCCGATCTCAAGCATAGGCCGACTTTTTCAGACGCTCCTCAAAAAGGACAATGCAGCAGCGACTCACTGAATCATAGAATCCTACAGTGCAGAAGGAGGCCATTTGGTCATCGAGTCTGCACCGACCACAATCCCACCCAGACCCTATCCCCATAACCACATGCATTTACCCTAGCTAGCTCTCCTGACGCTAAGGGGCAATTTAGCATGGCCAATTCACTTAACCCACACATCTTTGGACTGTGGAAGGAAACTGAAGCACCCGGAGGAAACCCACGCAGACACGGGGAGAACATGCAAACTCCACACAGACAGTGACCCAAGCCGGGATTCGAACCTGGGACCCTGGCGTTGTGAGTCAGCAGTGCTAACCACTGTGTCACCGTGCCACCCACTGCTAGTCATGGAAGAAGTCCACCTTGTCAAATGTATGCCAGTTATGTGCAGTCAGAAGTATGAATTGGCTGGGAACTTCATTTGGAGTGGGAGCTCGGTTCTGGCAAGTTGGCCTTTTAATGAGCGTATATAACATGCTAATGCATGTGAAAGTGCTTCCTGACAATGGGCGGGATTTCAGGCCCGCCTACCACTGGGGTCATCCAGTCCCACTGAAGGTCAATGGATTTTTGACTGGGCTGCCAAAGCTCCCTCCACAGGACCTGCAATGACGGGGCTGGAAAATACAAACCATTTTTCATCAGAAAGATCAACACGCCTTTAAATTCCCGAGAAATGAATTGCAGAAGTTCACTCTGTCATCGGCAAACTGATTTTTGGCTTAACGTCAAATCAATCTCCCCTGCCCACCAAGGTTCCCATTATAGATGGGCTCCAGAAAGTTCCGCCTAAAGTGTGGGTAATTCTTTTTTATATTTGTTTGTTTAACATGTTGAATTTTGACATTAGTATTGCACCAACATGCATTAATTTAATGTTGCATTGTGTGTCAGCCATGGCTCAGTTTACAGCACTCTAACCTGAATGAGAAAATTGTGGGTTCAAGTCCCACTTCAGGTCATGAGCCCGGAAATCCCGGCTGCTGGTCAGATGCAGTGCTGAGTCAGTGCTGCACTGTCAGATGTTCTGTCTTTTTGATAAGGTGTTAAACCAAGGCCCCATCCGTCCTCTCAGGTCTGCAGATGATGCCATGGTAGAATTCCCACAGCATGGATCCGGCTCTCCCCCAACCAACCCTCAGCCTCAGATCACAGCCTCTGAGGCCCTCCTGACACAGCCCCGCCCTAAATCTCTCCACCCAGGGGGACATTTATGTGCTGAGATTTGCATTTCTCTAATCTTTCAGTAAATGTGCGGAAAAGGCTCGAATGAGTTAAGACAAGATAAAAGGCATTAATTAATCTGCTTTACTGTAACAGAATGATAGTTATTTAACCCTGTGCTGGTTAATATGCCAAGAGCAGTGCCCAGGCAGAGATAGGGCAGTGCCATGGAGCAGTGCCGGGAGGCATTACCTGGAAGTGCCATTGAGCAGTGCCAGGCGGCTTGCCAGGCATTCCAGGAAGATCACTACGATGGCAGGAAGAGATCATAGAATCATAGAATCATAGAATCCCTACAGTACAGAAAGAGGCCATTCGGCCCATCGAGTCTGCACTGACCACAATCCCACCCAGGCCCTACCCCCATATCCCTACATATTTTACCCACTAATCCCTCTAACCTTCACATCTCAGGACACTAAGGGGCAATTTTAGCATGGCCAATCAACCTAACCCGCACATCTTTGGACTGTGGGAGGAAACCGGAGCACCCGGAGGAAACCCACGCAGACACGAGGAGAATGTGCAAACTCCACACAGACAGTGACCCAAGCTGAGAATCGAACCCAGGTCCCTGGAGCTGTGAAGCAGCAGTGCTAACCACTGTGCTACCGTACCGCCCAGATATTGCAGCCAGTGTCCGAGAAGAAAGTGCCAGGAATCGGAGGAAAGGTAAGTGGTGAGGGGAGGGTGTGTGTGTGTGTGGATGTTTGTGGAAGCAGCAGTGCTAGGGAGATGCCAGAGTGGCAAGGTGTTGGGGTTGGGGTTGGGAAAGGCGGGGGGGGGCGTGTGTTCAGGGTGTCTGTGGAAAGGTCAGGGATGGGAGGGGCGGGGGGGGGAGGGTGATGCATGTGTGCAGAGACCTCCAGGTCTCTGGGTCTGAAGGAGAGGGAGCCCCCAGTCAGAATGGGGCTGCTGGTGGAGACCCCCCAACCCACTGCCCTCCCTTTCCAGCCCGAGATTGAACATTGTTTACTCCCCCCCACACCCGCTCCGCACACTCAACTATCAGCCACCTGCCCACCTACAAATAAAGGCTGGGTGGGAAAAGGTGCATATCGGACCACTTACGGGCCTTAATTGGGGCAAGGGCAGGCATTACATTCGAGGTCCTGCCCACCCCAGTGTCAAATTGCAACCAGGTGGAGGCAGACAGGATTATTGAATCATAGAAGCCCTACAGTGCAGAAGGAGGCCATTCACCCATTGAGTCTGCACCGACCACAATCCCACCCAGGCCCTACCCCCGTAACCCCATATATTTACCCTGTTAATCACCAGACACCAAGGGGCAATTTAGCATGGCCAATGCACCTAACCCGCACATCTTTGGACTGTGGGAGGAAACTGGAGCACCCGGAGGAAACCCACACAGACACGGGGAGAAGGTGCAAGCTGCACACGGACGGTTACCCGAGGCCGGAATTGAACCCAGGTCCCTGGTGCTGTGAGGTAGCAGTGCTAACCACTGTGCCACCGTGCTGATCCCGAAGGAATTGATCCTTATACAAATACCATGTTCCAGCGGACCCACTAAGACCTGATCAATGTTAACACAGCAATATTTACTGCTTGGGTTTGTATTGAAGTACTGAATGTGCAAATAGCACATGGGATATATCAGAGATTAATGGAAAGTTTGCCAGGAAGGGTTTGATTATTATTAAAGTGATAGGATTAAGCACAATTGTGGAGCATAAACACCCAGAGTGGCCTATTCCAGCAATGTTAATACCTTGTAAACTCATTTTGTTATTTCCAATTCCGACGTTCAGAGTTTTAGTCAGGGTGACAGTGCTATTAATAATGCCTTTACCACTTTAACAATATGAAGTTGTTTTAAATATTTAATGCATTTGCTAAGCGATCAAATCATTTCTCATTTTCTGAACTACAGGGGAGACGCTGTTTAAACTGTTCAACTTTGACGTTTTCTGTTGATCTGCATTTTCTGTTTGCCGCTAATTGTCTTGAAAGTTCTGCATTTAATTAGGTCGGTGTATGCAGAACAAAGTGAATGTAGCAAGCAGCCTAATCAGACATATACCATTGAAGTCAATAGAAAATAATGGCCGGAATTCCCCAACCTTGCATGCGTATCGGATTCTCTGGTCCCGCTGCTGTGAATAGAATTTTGGCGAAACGGCAAATTCTCCGTTCTCGCTGGCAGGGGGGAACAGGGCGTATGAGACCAGAAAATTTCAGCCAAAATCTTGAATGCCATACAGACCAGGCAGCCAAGTTGTTAAGTATATTGGGCACATGCCACTTTAAGAAAATAGGTCAGGAGACCCGGGCTACAAGTTCCATCCTGGGTGGAGCTTGCCAAGCCAGTCTTAAGACCATAAGACCATAAGATATAGGAGCAGAACTAGGCCATTCGGCCCATCGAGTCAGCTCCGCCATTCAATCATGGCTGATAAGTTTCATAACCCCATTCTCCCACCTTTTCCCCATAACCTTTGATCCCCTTACCTATCAAGAACGTATCTATCTCTGTTTTAAAAGCACTCAATGACCTGGCATCTACTGCCTTCTGTGGCAATGAATTCCATAGATTCACCGCCCTCTAGCTGAAGAAATTGCCCCTCATCTCTGTTCTAAAGGTCGTCCCTTTACTTTGAGATTGTGTTGACTGTGCTACAGGTGGAATTTTACGAGATGCTTTCTAAGTGTCCAGCTTGTCTGAAAATAGGAGAGTTCCAGATCCCATTTCTTGGGCAAGTTTTCATGCCTAATCTTATGCACTCTGTCTCTGAAAAGATGGGCTGGTCAGTTTCTAGCCAGAGGGACTGTGGGCGGGGCTTAACTCGATAGACAGCCTGTAGAAGGAGGTATTGCGCATGTGCAGACCTCTGGATTCTGCACATGCGCATTAACAGTAACAGGGTTCTGACAGATAGAGAGCTGTCAAGCCCCTGCTACTGCAGGCAGCCTCAACTAGCTCCCTCCCCGCAATCATGGGGGCCTGCGGCCCAAGATGCAGCCCCCACCACTCAGACCGATCGAGGCCCCCGTTCTCTCCCCACCAATCGTATGCAGAGTGGCAGTGGGACCCCCTCTCCCCCACCGATCACAGGCAGAGTGGCAATGGGCCCCTCTCTCCCCCACCGATCACAGGCAGAGTGGCAGTGAGTCCCCCTCCCCCATTGGCCTGCCCCCCCATTGGCCCGCCCCATTGGCCCCACCCCCTGGTCTGTCCCCATTGGTCCCGCCCCTTGACACTGCCACCACAGGCCATGCCCCTGGCACTACCCGGTGGCCATTACCCAGGTGCTCAGTGGGTGTTGCCCAGGTGCCAGGCTGGCAGTACCAAGGTACCAGGGTGGCACTGCCAATCTGGCACTGCCTTCGGCCTCCTGAGGGGGCCTCAATGGCCTCCGGTTCCACCGGCGAGGCCAACACGACTGTTCCCTGTTCATGGGGAGCAGATGTTTTCCTCACCAGGGAGGAAGCCAAAAAGGCAAGAGAGCCGAGGCAACTGAGTACTGGGTCACTAAGCAGATGTAAAACTGTATTTAAATACATTTAAATTTCTGTCATACATTTCTGGCAAGAGACTGACTGTGCCGGAAATCCGAGTCTTGTAAAATCACAAGTGCCGCGAATTCGAGTGTGATCCTGATTTCTCGGCTCTCACACGATTTTACCAGCTCGTTCCGCCTGTCAATGGGTTGGGCAAGTCGGTAAAATTTCACCTGATGTTCAAATAAACAGTTCCAGTTAGCTTACACCTACTTACCTCGTGGCCTCTTTATCTTCCATCATTAGACCTCACACACAATATAAGTCACTATCCCATTGCATAATGTTTCCTTGGAAAGAATAGCAAGGGACAATATTTGATTGAGCCATTCCATGCAAACTAAAGACATTCTTGCACGGAGTATATATTGGAATATTTTTGGTGTTCGTTCAATTACATTAGCCAATTATTGTCAATGAGCTTGAGTGACAGGAAGTCTCTGTGGTTTCCTTGGTTACTATCAGAACAAAGAGTTGCTCGTCTTTCATCGTTACCTTTGCATGATTCAAGCCTGAATGGTTTGTACCACAACCTGCTTAAATATATATTAATTCACTACTGAGGTATAATACAACTGTCTTTTGATTGCATTCAATGATTATCAAGTAAATGACAAGGAAGTAATCCAACCTGCTTCCGAGAGTCAAGATGATAATTCCCAACTCTGTAGGCCGCCTGCCCGGCTATGGACTCCTGACCATCCTGAGAACTGGAAAAACCACTGACCACTAATCCTGTAATTATACCCAAGAAGCCTTGCCCCTAATTGTATCCTGTTGTTAACCATCTGTTATCTGTAAATGCCTGGTTCTGTCTACTACAAGTGCTGACAGGTCCCAAACAATATAAGCTCAGTTAACATGCCTCGAGGTAGCATGTTGCAAGGATATTCTAACTTGTCATACACAGAGGAAAGGTCTGAGGGGAGAATGGTCAACATTATAATCCATCAACATTTGAAATTCAAGGGAACACAAGACAAGTTTGTGCAACCTGCCCTCATAATTTAACACTTCAGGTCCTTGAATTGACTTATTATTGTCACATGTATTGAACTGTGGGAGGAAACCGGAGCAAACCCACGCAGACACGGGGAGAAAGTGCAGACGCTGCACAGACAGTGGCCCGAGGCCAGAATTGAACCAGGGTCCCTGGCGCTATGAGGCGACAGTGCTAACCACTGTGCCACCGTGCCGCCCTTCGATGTCACAAAGGGAAAAAGCTTTAAGTCTCAGGTAAGTCACAGACGTTATTTTTCTCAGTTGTTCCCTTCAGCAACACTTTTTAAGACGGAATCCTTGCCTCTCCCAGCCTGACAGACACTGAAGGAAATTTCCAGCCATTCACTGTAACAGCTGGCCCGGCAGTCGGCAATCAGTCAGCTCACTGGCGCGGGACAAAATTAAGATTTGAGTTAAGTTGCAGGATCGCAAGTCAGGCTTCATCAATTTTCAGAGCAATCAGTGAAAGAGACACTAAAATATCCCACTAATGACAATTAAAGTGAAGGTGGTAATGTTAGAGAGCAGAGTTCAGGAAAGTTGAAGGTGAAAGTTTGGGATTTTTCATGCGATATTGTATTGGAGCAAGCCACCTGTCTTCATTAAGATGCTGCATTCTAAGTTCCAAAGTATAATGCTCATATCATTTTAAAACAACATGTCAGATTTATCATGTCCACATTAGGGGACCTTCGCTGGTACAGGTCATAGAGTCATAGCAATATACAGCACAGAAACAGGCCCTTCGGCCCAACTCACCCATGCCGACCAGGTTTCCCCAAACTGAACCAGTCTCATTTGCCTGCTTTTGGCCCATATCCGTCTAAACCTTTCCCATCCATGTACCTATCCAAATGTTGTAATTGTACCTACCTCTACCACCTCCTCTGGTCGCTCATACGCCCTATCCTCTGTGTAAAGAAGTTGCCCATCAGGTCCCTTTTAAATCTTTCCCCTCTCACCTTAAACCTATACTCTCTAGTTTTGGACTCCTCTACCCGGGGGAAAAGACCTTGGCTATTCACCTTATCTGTGCCCTGCATGTTTTTATAAACCTCTATAAGGTCACTCCTCATCCTCCTTCACTCCAGGGAAAAAATTCCCAGCCTTTCCAGTCTCTCCTTATAATTCAAATCTTCCAGTCCTGGTAACATACTTGTAAATCTTTTTTGCTCCCTTTCCATTTTAATAACATCCTTCCTATAGCAGGGCAACCAGAGTTATACACAGTACTCCAAATGTGACCTTACCAATGTCTTGTTCATTTGTTAACATAACGTCCCAACCCCTGTACTCAATCTCTGACCGCAAGTATGCCAAACGCCTTCTTCACCACCCTGTCTACCTGTGATGCCACTTTCAAGGAACTATGTACCTGCACCCGAGATGGAAAACTCCCAGAGAGAGACAATAGCACCCCCCTGCCTCCATACCCCTTACCTTTCTCTTAACCAGCCTTCACAATCAACAGTTAACCCTCTAACATTACTGTCCCCTCCAACATGATGCCACCATCAAACACAGCTTCCCCTCCCCCAAGCTCTCCAGCTTTCTGACTGTGTCCTCCACAACATGCCTGTTCACTCTTCAATCATTCCCAACACCTCTTTACGCCACACCTTCCCATGAAAGCACAAGAGATGCAACACCTGCCCTGTTATCTCCGCTCTTCCGTAATTTAATTGTTCTTCTTTCTATTCTGTTTGCTGTCTTTGCTTCTCACGATGTTGCTGTCCTGCATTGAGGAGACCAAAAACAGACTGTGTGGCCGCTCCACTGAACACTTCTGTAATACTCTCCACAGATCCTGCCCTGAGCCACCCAGCATTTCTGTCACCTTTCAGATTTCCAGCATCCCCAGTGTCTTGTTTCTTTGTGATAAAATGGTGCTGGGGCATGCAATTTTCCCTTTACACTCTGTACACCATGACTTCTTAGAACAATCCTTAAAAAGAGAGCTGGGAAAGCAGTCACTTAATGTTGGACATGCATCTTCAAAAGGATTCATATTTTACAACCCTCGCAATTAGTTCGTCCAACGACAATCACATTTTATCCTAAATTGGTCAATGCTTAGTTGGTAGCAATTGGATCTTTTTCGTCTTAACACGTTAACCTTAGAAGTTTGTCCATTGATTGTCCATTAATAGCATAACTCCTGCTACCCTAATATACTGTCATCCAGCACACTATTTGTAGAAGTGCTATTAATTAAAAAGGGAAGATTATAAAGAAACATTTATTACTTTACTGGACACTAGCTCCCCCCCTCCGCCCCACTGCCCCCCCCCCCCGCCCCCCCGCCCCCACCCCCACCCCCAGCATCATGATTGAAATAGTTCAGTTCAGGTTATTTTGAACGCTTACAGTTTTTGAGTATTTAACCTGTGAGGCTAAAAGAACTCTGCTGAACAATATCAAGAAGGGACACTTGGGATATTTTGAGAATGTGGTGTGGTGAACCATTGTTGGTTACCACCAGGAGTGCTGAGCCATGGTCTGGCCAGCACTATGAGTCTGTAGATATGTTACTGTTGGGGTTAGGGTTGGGCTGTTCTACCTGTTAATATAGTCCTATGGTACACTCCAGTTGGCTCCGCCTTCCGGGAGAGGTATAAAGGTCACTGCTCTGCCTGGTGACCCTTTAGTCTGGGATTGTATACTGTATATAGTAGCTCCGTTATTGTTGGCAATAAAAGCCTTTATTTCCCCGGTACATCCAGCCTCCCGTGTGATTTATCGCGCATCATGTGGTAAGAAATCATGATTTTAAAAGTCTGATGGTTTGGAAAGGCATACAGAAACCCCTGCTTTCTGAGGTTATTAAAACAAAGTTGATTAGTTTAGGGACCACAGTGTGCCTTATACATATCAAAGATATTACAATCTGCCTCATATGCTGTGCAAAGGTATTGTCTGTATAAGCACATATATAACCATTTTTGAACAAGCATTATAGATTTAAACTGTATTTTTGTATTTTCTTGTGAGCTTTGGCCAACAAGCAATTTATTCTTTGGCAAAATGGAAATAAGTTTAATTGGACAGACCACATTCTTTTGGACCAATGAAGCATAGAGTGTATACCCTATTATCAGGGGCAGGCCAGACAGCTACAAGTTACCAAGGTTTTTGAAATTAATAGAAATATTCAATAGAATAGAAAGAAAGGGGCGGCACGGTAGCACAGTGGTTAGCACTGCTGCTTCACAGCTCCAGGGACCTGGGTTCGATTCCCGGCTTGGGTCACTGTCTGTGTGGAGTTTGCACATTCTCCTCGTGTCTGCGTGGGTTTCCTCCGGGTGCTCCGGTTTCCTCCCACAATCCAAAGATGTGTGGGTTAGGTTGATAGGCCATGCTAAAATTGCCCTAAGTGTCCTGAGATGCGTAGGTTAGTGGGATTAGCGGGTAAATATGTAGGGATACGGGGGTAGGACCTGGGTGGGATTGTGGTCGGTGCAGACTCGATGGGCCGAATGGCCTCTTTCTGCACTGTGGGGTTTCTATGATTTCTATGATTCAGCTTCTAGTTGCAATGAATAGACGTATTCAGCCTCCACTGATAAGGGGACAGAAAACAGGTAAGAAAGTTGACTCCCTTCTCGTTCCCAGGACTGCAGGTGTTAGGAGCGACCCTTGAACCAATCAGATATACATAGGTAAGGTTACTAGGCAATAGGAGGAAGAGTCTATGGGTTCAGTTGACCAATTAATTTCTAATTCTGCTAGAAGGTAGAATGTTATTGGCCAAGCTAATTAAAGTGTATTAGTATAATTGGACCGTCCAGCTTGGTTGAGAGGTTGGGCGGGAGGATCAAACCTTCAGGAATGTATAGCTGTTGTGCTCATGTGATGTAACGTCAGAGAGAGGTTAGAATCTGACCATCTCTCTTCCAATACGTGTTGGGTCAAATAAAGAACACCTGTAACTGCATATCGTTTTTCGCAACTCTTTGTGCTTGCTGAGATCGCCTGAATACAGGACTCCCCAGTGGGATACCCTGAGAAAATCCCTTACAGATGGTTTATAGAACATAGAACAGTACAGCACAGTACAGGCCCATCGGCCCTCGATGTTGTGCCGAGCTTTGTCCGAAACCAAGATCAAGCTATCCCATTCCCTAGTTTCTAGGTGTCCAGATCACCAACAACTTGTCCTGGTCCCTGCACACCGATGCAATAGTTTAAAAAGCTCGCCAAAGCCTCTACTTTCTCCGGAAACTAAGGAATTTTGGCATGTCTGTTATGACTCTCACCAACTTTTACAGATGCACCATAGAAAGCATCCTTTCTGGTTGTATCACAGTTTGGTATGGCTCCTGCACTGACCAAGACTGCAAGAAACTACAAAGGTTTGTGGACATAGTCCAGTCCATCACGCCAACCAGCTTCCGATCCATTGACTCTGTCTACACTTCCCGCTGCCTTGGAAAAGGGTGGCACAGTGGTTAGCACTCCTGCCTCACAGCGCCAGGGACCCGGATCGATTCCCGGCTCAAGTCACTGTCTGTGCAGTTTGTACGTTCTCCCTGTGTCTGCATGGGTTTCCTCCGGGTGCTCCGGTTTCTTCCCACAATCCGAAAGGTGCGCTGGATTAGTTGGATTGGCCATGCTAAATTCTCCCTCAGTGTACCTGAACAGGTGCTGGAGTGTGGCGATTAGGGGGCTTTCACAGTAATATCATTACGGTGTTAATGTACGCCTGCTTGTGATTAATAAATAAACTTTAACTTTAACTTTAAAAGCAGCCAGCATAATTAAGGACCCCACACACCCCGGACATTCTCTCATCCACCGTCTTCCGTCAGGAAAAAGATACAAAAGTCTGAGATCACGTACCAACCGACTCAAGAACAGCTTCTTCCCTGCTGCCACCAGACTTTTGAATGGACCTACCTCGCATTAAGTTGATCTTTCTCTACACCCTAGCTATGACTGTAACACTTCATTCTGCAATCTCTCCTTTCTTTCCCTATGAACGGTATGCTTTTTCCACACAGCGCCCAAGAAACAATACTTTTCACTGTATACTAATACATATGACAATAATAAATCAAATCAAATCAAATCTGATGCTGATGGGAAAAAAATAGCAAAAGAGATCAAGGTAGACAGATAATTAACTTTTTAAAGAGCCTCACAAATGGGATGAGTGTGCCACCAACACCTCCAGAGTAAGATTAACATGGATGTCCATAGTCACCAAAAGTCTCTCAGTCTATATGGTACCCGAAGAGTGAGAGAGAAATTAGGGAGAATTAGTCACTGTAAAAGGGTGCAGAGCCTCTGAAAAACTCCCAAGCACAAAGGAACCCCATCAATTGCGCAGCACAATAAATTGTTCTCGACTTTGTTTCTTCTTAAACTTCTCCAAACAATATTTTACCAACTTCTACTCTTGTTAATGCTGATGCATAATGGATCCTGGAAGCACTGCAGGACCAGGCACTCTTTGGGCTGAAGTTTGTCAGTGGAGCACTGTCCGTGATGAGTGTTCAGTGTTCTATTCACCACACTGGGACGTGGCTGAAATTACAGGCCCAGCTAGTCATCCCTTCTATCCATTGCAAAGGACACAGTCCAAGATCACTCTCAGCTGGGATGATTGAAGTGTTGTAGGTGAACTTAAAACTCTGCAAGGATTCTTCCAGCCAATATCCTGACATGGACCCAAATGTGGACAGTACTGGCACTACCCTTTAGGTCTCTCATTTACTTACCTGCCTGATTTCCCCCAGCAACCTCCCCCCGCACCATCCCCCAACCTCCTCCCATCACACACAAGACCAGGCCCTTCCCATTTCACTCTTCCATGCCCTTGACCCCATCCTTGGTCCTCCCTTGGATCCACTTCCTCTCCCCCATTCCCCCAGCCCCACTCCACACGTGCCCTACCCCCATCACTGATCCGCCCTTGTCATTCTCGAGCCTCCATTCAATTTGTCATTCTCCTGCTCTCCTGCCATTCCCCATAGCGCAGAATGTTGTGACCAAAATTGCTGCCTCAACCATGTACAACAATAACTGGCTTCATCGTGTTACTGTAATGAGATTGTGATGGTTTTTCTATGACTCTTGCATGTAACTACATGAGGATGCTTCCAATTCAAAGTAGCAAATGTGTTGAGAAGCTGCGAGACATTTTGCTTTGATAAGGCATTATAAACATATATAAGGGTGTGGATGCTTTGGAGAGGGTACAGAAGAGGTTTACCAGGATGTTGCCTGGTCTGGAGGCTATTAGCTATGAGGAGAAGTTGGATAAACTCGTTTGTTCTCACTGGAATGGTGGAGGTTGAGGGGCGACCTGATAGAGGTTTACAAGATTATGAGTGGCATGGACAAAGTGGGTAGTCAGACGCTCTTTCCGAGGGTAGAAAAGTAAAGTACTAGGGGACATAGGTTTAAGGTGCGTGGGGAAAAGTTTAGAGGAGATGTGCGAGGCAAGTTTTTTACACAGAGGGTGGCGAATGTCTGGAATGCACTGCCCGGGGAGGTGGGTGGGAGCAGGTATGAAAGCAGCATTTAAGAGGCATCCAGACAAATACATGAATAGGATGGGAAAGGAAGGATATGGACTTCGTAAGTGCATATGGTATTAGTTTAGGCAGGCATCATCATCGGCGTAGGCTTGGAGGGCCGAAGGGCCTGATCTTGTGCTGTACTGTTCTTTGTTCTATGTTGTATCAGACACAATACATAATCAGAGAGCGGTGACTATGCAGGGGTCAGTTAGAGTCATATTCGTTCGAGCAAGGAAGTTCTATGTTCCACTGCGGTATCTGGCTGATTGCCACTCTCACAGAACATGGTGGAATACGTACCCTGGGTACAAAGAATTGGTGTAGGAAATTCAGAAGGAAATGAAAATTGCTGGTTTCTTGAGGGGATGGGTGGGGTTCTCAAAAATTACTAATCACTTGGGCAGGAAGGAATTTACCTTCACGATCATTCACAAATCAGACTTTGCCTCGGGAAGAGGAAATATTTCAGCACAGCATTTGTACGCTGTGCTATCATTCGATTCATTCAATGCTGTGAGGCTTATTTAAACAGGGAGAATCAATAGCCCAGGGCGAAATATTCCATTCTGTGCAGTATCCTTTTTATCTCGTGCTTTGAAATCCAGGGTAAGTGGAACTGAGACATGTTATATCTGACTGGATTTTTAGTAGCTTTACTTTCGGAATTCAGGCAATCTTAAAAATCTATTGCTTTCCAGTGGATTCTCTAACTTCCAAAATATAAGATGAGATAATACATAAAAGATGGGTTTATTTTCTAAGCTTTGGTGATTGGGGCTCTGCTTTTGATAATTGGGTGAAATCTTGCTCTGTGACATTATAACCAAAGATGCTGATGCATTTGTTTCAAACATCCTTGTCTGTTATTTTAAAAGAAGGGTTTTTAACTCTTTTCTTTGTGTACCTCCGTTCCTGGTGTCTCAGAGAGTCGTACAGAGCAGAAAAGATCCCTTCGGTCCATTGAACCTGCACCGACAATAACCACAGCTGAAGTCGTGCTAATCCCATTTTCCAGCACTTATCCCATATCCTTGCATGTTAGAATGTTTCAGGTGCTGATCCAAATATCTTTTAAAGGTTCTAAGATTTTTGGCCTCCATTACCTTCCCAGGCAGTGCATTCCTGATTCCCACTATCCTCTGAGTTAAACCTGCTTTTCTCAAATCCCCTCTGAATCTCCTGCCCCTCACCCTAAAACTATGCCCCCTCATGATTGACCCCTCAACCAGAGGGGAACTGTTGTTTACTATTCACCTGTCCATACCCCACATAACCTATCAAACCTCAGCAGAGTTGTGTGATGAGGAAACAGCTCTTTGGATGAAACTTGTGGCGTTTGGGACATAATTCAGAATAGTATGTGTTCAGCGGCAGCTTAAAGTTTCAAAGTTTATTTATCAGTGTCACAAGTAGGCTTACATTAACACTGCAATGAAGTTACTGTGAAAATCCCCCTGTCACCACACTCCGGTGCCTGTTCGGGTACACTGAGGGAGAACTTAGCATGGTCAATCCACCTAACCAGCACATATTTTGGACCGTGGGAGGAAACTGGGGCACCCAGAGGAAACCCACGCAGGCACGGGGGGGGGGGGGGAACATGCAGACTCCACACAGACAGTGATCCGAGCCAGGAATCAAACCCAGGTCACTGGCGCTGTGAGGCAGCAGTGCTAACCACTGTGCCACTAATAGTTCTGTTGTTAGTTCGGAAGATCACAGGGGAATGGAACAGAGAAATATCCAACTAGTGGGCAGCATGGTGGCACAGTGGTTAGCACTGCTGCCTCACAGTGCCAGCAGCTGGGTTCGATTCCCGACTTGGGTGACTGTGAGGAATCTGCAGGTTCTCCGGAGTGTGGTGACTAGGGGCTTTTCACAGTAACTTCACTGTAGTGTTAATTATTGTTACAATAATGATAAATAAATAGAACAGTGCAATGGTCACCAGTTATGAATATTCAGACTTATTACTAATTAAGACATCCTACCACAACTGGCGGTGATAGATACTTCCTATTACAAACGTTAATGGAAATTAGTAATTTTAATATTCAATTTTCATGAAAAGCTGGGAATTCCAATCATGCTCAGCTTCCCATTAATTTAGTCGTGTAGTGTTAGAACATTCGTCCTAACAGTAGGAGCAGCTATTCAGGCACATGCGCACTCACCATGCCTCCAGTGACAGGACCTGAACCTGGCCCAATGGCAGGACCTGAACTTGGATCTGACACTCTGCTGGCAACCAGCTGTGCCATGCCGGTTCGAATAGGGTCAAGCCTGAATCTATTTGGTCAGGTTATTTGATTGGCCCATGTGCAACCCTGGCACAAGTCACCCCGTGGCACAAAGCCTTGCATCTAACAATGGATATGGAATGATGGTCTGGCTGCTGAGTTTGTTGCCTTTTCATATTGATATAAAGGCACCAATAACTCAGGAGGGATGGTGTAAACACGTTGTGGATTCATTTAGTTAAACCAGGCACTTGAGAACATATATAAGCGTGGGTAGAAAACTTGAGGATATTGGCAGCAGAGCTGTGTGCGCTATGTTCTGCTCACAAATCAAAGTAAGACTAAGGCTGGATCACATGGCATGCTCCTAGCGACAGCATGCTGCTATCCCTTAAAGTCTATCACAACAGAGATGGTCAGCTGTCCAAGAACATTTTAGTTGCTATGGGAAATGAGTAGGCCTCTAAGCCTGAGGCTAAGTTCAAGTGTAAGTGCTCAGGGTAGCCAATGAGGTTAAACTGAGACTTCACCTGATGCAATTTTTCAAAACCATCTCAGCTTTTTGGCTAAGATGAAGCGTTGGGATCAAGCCCAGGAAGGGGTGTAATGCCTCATCCTGTCAGCTTGGATCTTGTTTGATCAAGCCCAAAACGGGATGTATATCCTTGCCTTGTCATCTTGGATCTGGTCTGCCCCTCATGTGGGGACTCTGTATTTAATTGGCTTTTTTGATTAGGAATAAAGTACCAAAAGGTACAAAACAAAAGTGTAGGCGGATTCTGGAAGGGAAAGGTAACACCTTCCCATATAGACCTCATTTACCTTGTTTCCTGCCACCAATCCAGGGAAAGACTAGGTGCTATTCAAAAACATCCACTTTTTCAGTCGTTCCTATACCTCAGAGCTTTCCCACTTCACCATAAGGCAAATCAAGAGCACTGTGTAAAATCATAAGAGCAACAACATCAAGCCTGAGACATTGTGAGTGGCCAGGGCACTGGGAGCCAGTACTCCGACCGACAGTGTTAGTCATTACAAACACATCAAGTTTTAAATAAGCTTGCATCTGTGGGCAGCCCGGTGGCACAGTGGTTGGCACTGCTGCCTCACAGCGCCAGGGACCTGGGTTCGATTCCCGGTTTGGGTCACTGTCTGTGCGGAGTCTGCACGTTCTCCTCGTGTCTGCGTGGGTTTCCTCCAGGTGCTCCGGTTTCCTCCCATGGTCCAAAGGACGTGCTGGTTAGGTGCATTGGCCATGCTAAATTCTCTCTCAGTATGCCCAACAGGTGCCAAGTGTGATGACTAGGGGATTTTCACAGTAACTTCATTGCAGTGTTAATGTAAGCCTACTTGTGACACTAATAAATAAACTTTAACCTTTCAATCTGGTGGGCTACACATTTCATGGTCATTTTGATGATGGAGTAAATAAAAAGCAACTATTTATTTTAAAATATACACAAGCACACACATTGCAGGATCCAGTTCCATGGAGGACAGGACCGAATGGCCTCTTTCTGCACTGTAGAGATTCTATGATTCTCTAAGGTGAATAACAGACAGTGACTATCACTGTTATATAGTCCTGAAATTTTGGTTTCAACCTTGCCCTGAATTCCTGCTCCAATTGTGTGTCCAACAAGGAGATGGTGAGCAGTTCAGAGGAAAGCAGTTGCGTTTGCATTTGTAATAAAGCAGCGGTTCGGTGTTTTAGTGTTCTTTGGCACTTAAAAGACATGTAGCACTGTGGTGAACCATCGTTGGTTCCCACTGGATAGTACTGAGCCAGGGTCTGGCCAGTACTACAAGTATGTATATATGTTGCTGTTGGGTTAGGGATGGGTTGTTCTACTTGTTGCTGTTGGGGTTAGGGTGGGGTTGTTACACCTTTGTATTATAGTATTGTGGTACATCCCAGTCGGGCTCCGCCTCCTGGGAGAGGTATAAAGGTCCCTGCTCTGGCTGGGACCCCTCAGTCTGGGATCGTGTATATAATTGGTAGCTGCCTTGTTACAGCAAATAAAAGCCTTTATTTCCTGAGCATCAAGCCTCGTGTATGGTAACGCGCATCAAGCACCAATTGACTTTGTCACTGCTTGTTAAGTATAAAAATGTTCTGTCAGATCAACAGATGCACCCGCATTAGTTGCCGATCATTCTAGAACATAAAGCTGTATCTATTGAGAACTTTGTCTTAGTCCCAGGTTCCCATGAAGAATATGAGAATCATTAAATGATAGGAGATAAAATTATTAATGCATTATTATACTCTGAAGACATGCTATTAGGAGAATGTTACTGCAAGATAATCTTCATCCAGCCAGATGTTCATTGTGTGACTCAATCAGATTGTTCATCAGTAACTCAAATGGTTTGATCTTCAATTCTGTGGTATGATGATGATTGGTCAATAATAATGTTAGCAAGATAATTTTTCTCTGAGAAAAGAAAACAATCTAATTATGAGTTTAACTCCATTATTCTCTCTTCTCCCAAGCATTCTCTCTTCTGTGCCTGGAGGTGGTGGGTTCAAACACCACTCCAGGAGTTACATCAAAGAGAAGAGAGTACCCCTACAGTGCAGGAGACCATTCGGCCCATCGAGCCTGCACAGACAACTGTGCCACCCAGGCCCTATCCCCATAACCCCACATATTTACCCTGCTAATCCCCCTGACATTAAGGAGCAATTTAGCATGGCCAATCCACTTAACCCGCACATCTTTGGACTGTGGAAGGAAACCAGAGCACCCGGAGGAAATCCACGCAGACACAGGGAGAAAGTGCAAACTCCACACAGACAGTCACCCGAGCCAGGAATTGAACCTGGGTCCCTGGTGCTGTGAGGCAGCAGTGCTAACCACTGTGCCACCGTGGCACAGTCTCAGCTTTGATTTCAGTGCAGCATTGGCAGGGCTCTGCAGCGAAGGGTGTCTTTTGGGTGACGATTTTAAAAAGTCTCCATCTGCTTATTAAAGTGAAGATGTAAGTTGCCGTGGTATTAGCTGAAGAAGAGCTGGGGTGTTCGCCCAATAACGTTTATCTGCTCATTTGCACATTTGTTGGATTGTCTGAGAACTAATTGGCCATCACATTTGCTGACTTAAGGAAGCTCATTTACTACAAAGCATAATAGGACATCCCAAGGATGCAAAAGACACAACATAAACACAAAGTTATTGCTCTGAAGTTTATGAAGCATCTTGACAGAGCAATAATGTGGATGGAAAAGGAAGTGAAGGATAATGGTTTCCATTGTCCAATCCAGTAACATACTTGTGTTTTCTGTGGCAAAATGAAACTTAAAGTAATGAAAATCAAAATGGAGGGTGGATGTGGGGCGGTGCTTGGGTGGGGATGGGGGGGGGGGAGGGGGAAATTCAGCCATTGGCTGAAGAGCCGGAATGACCGCCCTCCCACCCCTCTCTTTTCGCGAAGGCCTACCAGATGTTGTGCCACTCAGGCACTAATCAGACCAGCAACAGGCCTTCCCCGGATTCAAGGACGCCGGCACCATGGGTCCTTGCGCTACCAGACAGACAGTGGCTGCAATGGGTAGTACACCCACTCAAGCCTCAGATTGAGGAGGGGGCCAGGCACAGTTGGATGCTGAATCGAAGGGGGTCGCGGGGTGGGTGTCGTAGGGGAGGGGGGTCAGCAGCAACAGACTTAACTGGGATGGCGGCAGTAAGGTGAAGGGGTCCATACCTTTCACCCTCCTGCCCACCTCAGCTCCAAACCCTTGCATGGGTGAGGGGCTATAGATTTCACGCGTAGTCTGTGGTGAATTTATAGAAACATGTTGACTGGAATTTTCTGGCCATTCACACCGGCGGGATTCTCTGGTCCTGCCAAGAGAGTACCCTCGCCCGCGGGTTTCCTGCCGGTGTGGGGTGACGCCAATGTGAATTCTCATTGACAGCGGCGGAACCAGAAAATCTGGAGGCCAGAGAATCTCGCCTGATATCTATTGATAACCACGTGGATAAACAGTGTTTGCACTTGCATCTTCTGATGAACTCTCACGTTAGACTTGGTGGTAATGAGACTTTATCTCGTCAGTGTTTTTCCACTCATTCCTTGGACCTAGGAGACAATGAGGGTCACTTCGATTTCAGCGGAATACAGGATTGGCCACCCATTTTACACCCCCAACTAAATTACATTTCCACTGACCTCCCCTTCTCAGAGAGCGGCGGACGGGGTAAAAAGCAGGTGTTGACCCTGAGACACTGTTGGGTGGTGTGGTTCAGTACCTGACCAGATCATCCACTTACCCATTCTGCTGTTACTCTGACATAAACTGAAGTTCCCTTAAATATTCCGCTAGCTCGGAGTAACTGAAGTAGATTCTGAACCACTAAAAACAGACCATGAAATATGTAGGAGGTGACAAACAAGCTTGTATCAATTATTTCTGATCAGTATCATGCCAAGATCGGCATTGCCAGACATGAGGAGGCGATGGCCTAGTGGTATTATTGCTAAACTATTCATCCAGAAATTCAGCTAATGTTCTGGGGACCCGGGTTCGAATCCCACCATAACAGATGGTGGAACTTGAATTCAGAGAATTTTCGAAACCCTAGAGTTCAGAAAAAGGCCATTCAGCCCATCGAGTTAGCACCAACAACAAACCAACCTAGGCCTTATCCCTGTAACCCCAGATATTTACCCCGCTAATCTACATATCCTGGGACACTAAGGGGCAATTTAGGATGGCCAATGCACCTAACCCACACCTCTTTGGATAGTGGGAGGAAACCGGAGCACCCAGCGGAAACTCACGCAGACACGGGGAGAATGTGCAGACTCCACACAGACAGTGACCCAAGCTGGGAATCGAACCCAGGTCCCTGGAGCAGTGAAGCAGGAGTGCTAACCACTGTGCCATCATGCTGGTATCTGGAATTAAGAATCTACTGGTGACCATGAAACCATTGTCGATTGCCGGAAAAACACATCTGCATCACTAATGCCCTTTAGGGAAGGAAATCTGCTGTCCATACCCAGTCTGGCCCACATATGACTCCAGAGCTACAGTAATGTGGTTGACTCTCAACCACCCTCCAAGGACAACTAGGGATGGGCAATAAATGCTGGCCAGCCAGCAAAGCCCATGTCCCCCAAATTAATTAAAGAAAATTCAAAATGGTACTCAAACATTTTAATATTGCCACAATTGTTCTGAAACCATTTCATTATTTTTGTCATAATAAGTGGAACTTGATTTTCAGGGTGTTGCAGCCAGGGGTGGCACGATGGCACAGTGGTTAGCACTGCTGCCCCGCATCATCACCAGGGACCTGGGTTTGATTCCCTGCCTGGGTCACTGTCTGTACGAAGTCTGCACGTTCTCCCCATGTGTGCGTGGGCTTTCTCCCACAGTGCTGGTTAGGTGCATTGACCATGCTAAATTCTCCTTCAGGGTACCTGAACAGGCGCCGGAGTGTGGCGACTGGGGGATTTTCACAATAACTTAATTGAAATGTTAATGTTAGCCTACATGTGACACTAATAAATAAAATAATAAACCTTAATACAAAATATCTACCTGTAAGTTTCTTACCCATAAAATATTTCAAAAATGTTTGTGATCTGAGTGAATTATAACAGTCAGTTTTTTTTATTAATGGGCGGCCGATCCTGTACTCCACTGAAATCGAAGTGACCCTCATTGTCTCCGAGATCCAAGGAATGAGTGGAAAATTTATTAATTTACGGGATGTGTGTGTCACTGGCTACGCCTGCATTTATTGCCCATCCTTAATTGCCCTTGAGAAGGTGATGGTAAGCTTCCTTCTTGAACTGCTACAGGCCCTGTGGTGTAGGTTCACCCACAGTGCTGTTAGGAGCTGAGTTCCAGCATTTCAACCCAGTGACAGTGAAGGAATGGCAACATATTTCCAAGTCAGGATGGTGAGTGACTTGAAAGCGAACCTCCAGATGATGGTGTTCCCAGGTACCTGCTGCTCCTATCCTTCTAGAAGATAGTGGCCGTGGGTTTGGAAGATGATGGCTAAGAAACCTTGGTGAGATCCTGCAGTGCATCTTGTAGATGGTACACACAGCTGTCACTGTATTATCAGTGATGGAGGGATGAATGTTTGTGGATGTGTTGCCAATCAAGTGGGCTGCTTTGTTCTGGATGGTGTCAAGCTTCTTGAGTGTTGTTGGAGCTGCACCCATCCAGGCAAGTGAAGAGTGTTTCATCACATTTCTGACTTGTGCTTTGTAGATGGTGGACAGGCTTTGGGAGTCAGGAGGTGAGTTACTCGCCACAGGATTCATAGCCTCTGTCCTGCTCTTGTAGCCACAGTATTTATATGGTTGGTCCAGTTCAGATCCTGGTCAATGGTAACCCTAGGATATTGATAGTGGGAAATTCAGTGCACATGGTGCCATTGAATGTTAAGGGGCGATGGTTAGATTTTCTCTTGTTGGAGATGGCCATTGCCTGGCACTTGGGTGGCACAAATGCTACTTGCTGCTTATCAGTTCAAACTGAATTGAGACGTAGACTCTTCAGTATCTGAAGAGTTGTGAATGATGCTGAACATTGTGACATCATCAGCAAACATTCCCACTTCTGACTTTATGATGGAAGAAACGTCATTGATGAAGCAGCTGAAGATGGTTGGGCCTAGGACACTAACCTGAGGAAGTCCTGCAGTGATGTCCTGGAATTGAGATGTTTGACATCTAACCACCACAACCATCATCTTAGTGATAGGTATGACTCCCAACCAGCAGAGGGTTTTTCCCCTCATTCACATTGACTCTTTTGTCCATGTTTGAATTAAGACACGAATGAACTCAGCAGCTGAGTGACCCTGGCAGAACCCAAACTGAGGCAGTGATCCGAGTGGATCGTCACACCAGTTGATCGGTGAGGCGAGCAGGTAAGATCGGGTGAGAGGCGCAAAACCAGATTCGCGCCCGATTTCTCACCTCTGGGGAAGGGCGCGAGGCTGATTTAAATATTTATAAGTTCTGCTAAATATGATTAGTGAGCCCTGGATGCAATTTTCCAGGCTCACTTGCCTTAATGACCTCACCGGTGGCGATCCTCACCTTCGAGGATCCCGTATGGTCCCCAGTAACAGGGCCCAGACTTGATGGCCTCGCCAGTGGGACCAGAGTCCATTGAGGTTCTTCAGGTGGTCAGTGGCAGAGGCGGGCAGTGCCCCTTGCACAGTGCCACCCTGGCACTGCCAGCCTGGGACCCTGGTAGTGCCACACTGGCACCCACTCTGACAGTGCCCAATGGGCACCCCGCACACTTGTAAACAGTGCACTGGGAGATCAGGGTACATACGAAATAGTGCCCCTAGCAATCAGCAGCCAGCTTCCCAGCATCAATAGGCTCTGTCCACTCCCCCTAATGGTGAGAATCACATTTTGCCTCATTTCTTTTTTCTAAGTGTCATAAGATAGTGTCTGGGAGTTTGCCCAAAGAATAGGTGTGTACCTCTCCCATTTTCACGCTCATTCGGCACTTAGAATCTTTTTGGTAAGATCACCCCCTGAGTGTCAGGTTATTACTAAGCAAATGCCATTTGATAGCATTGTTTGATAACACCTTTCCATCAATTTACTGATGATGGAGAGCAAATGATAAACAGTGTAAAATTGGCCAGTTGATATTGGCTGGGTTGGATTTGTCCTGCATTTTGTGTACAGGACATATGCAATGCTGGGTAGATGCCAGTGCTGTAGCTGTACTGGAACAGCTTGGCTAGGGGTGCAGCAAGTTCTGGAGTAAAAGTCTTCAGGGCTATTGCTCTAATATCGTCAGGGCTCATTGCCTTTACAGTATCCAGTGCCTTTAGCGGTTTCTGATTATCACAGAGAGTAAATACAAGACTGGCATCTGCAATGTTGGAGACTGCCGGAGAAGACAGAGATAGATCATCCACTCGGCACTTCTGGCTGAACAATGTGCAAATGTTTCAGCCTTATCCGTTGCACTGATGTGCTTGGCTCCTCCATCATTGAGGATGGGGATACCTGTGGAGCCTTTTCCTCCAGTGAGTTGCTTCATTGTCCGCCACCATTCACAGCTGGATGTGGCAGGACTGCAGAGCTTAGATCAGATCCATTGGTTGTAGATTTGCTTAGCTCTGTCTATCATTGGCTGTTTGGTACCCAAGTAGCCCTGTGTTGTAGCTTCACCAGATTGACTTCTCACTTTTAGGTTTGTCTGGTGTTGCTCCTGGCATGCCCTCCTGCACTCTTCATTGAACCAGGGTGACTGTTAATGATAGATTGGGGGATATGCCAAACCATGAGGTTACAATTTGTGGTTGAGTACAATTCTGCCACTGCTGATGGCCCACAGCACCTCATGGATATCTAGTCTTGAGTTGACAAATCTGTTCGAAGCCTGCTCCGTTTAGCATGGTGGTAGCTCCACACAACATAATGGAGGGTATCCTCAGTGTGAGTATGGCAGGGTTGCAGTATGTGGTAATCAGCAGGAGGTTTCATGGTGCCATGAGACATCACGGGGTCCGGAGTCGATGTTGAGGACTGAGGACTTCTGGGGCAACTCCCTCTCGATTCTATGTGACTGTGTCGCCACCTCTGCTGGGCTGCCGATGGGACAGGACATACCCAGAGATGGTGATGGCGGTCCCTAGGACATGGTCCGGGATTCTCCGATCTCGTTCAAGCTGCCATCGCTGCCAGCGAGAGTGGGTAATTTGGCGCTCAGCCAAAACTCCATTCACTGTAGTGGGCCTGGAGAATCCCAGCCGGGGGCGAGGTCAGAGAACTCCAGCCGGGGATGAGGTCGGAGAATCCCAGCCAGGGACGAGGTTGGAGAATCCCAGCCGGGGGCAAGGTCGGAGAATTCTAGGCACTATCTGTTATGTGGTGAAGGTGTGAATAATTGTAATCATTTTCAGTTTATCAGTTTGGGTTTCTGTTGTTTGGCCTTCTGTGCTAGTTAATGACATTGTTATTTATTCCCTTTGTGTTGCAATGACGGCAAGTTATTTGATTGATTTGAGTTAACTGTACTAAAATACCCCAAAAAAACTTTCTTACCACTAACCTGCTTTGGTATCAGTTTACATTTATTCACATATATTCTCATCTTGGCTCACCAAGTCTGACACCTACTCCCAGATCTCCTTCCTGACATTCCTTGATTTGTGACTATCAATGGAATTTTCCTGTCCCCCCCGCCACGGGAATCATAGCGGGCGGGACACGGACCATGCCAAGGTCCATTGACCTTGGGCGGGATTTTCCAGCCTTGGTGTGAGCGCAGCTGGAAAATCCTGCCCTCTGAGTTGATATCTTGTGTGAGGTCGCCTATTTGCTATTTCGACACAAGTTTCTTGCACCTACTTCTGTGGAGACCATTCCTTCCTGCCTCCGAATATTCGATTGCCATCTGTAGATTGTAATCTGTAAAACTCTCGTGTAATGCCTTCAGTGCAATTTCTCACAGAAATTGCGCACTGTACGCTTGGATTAGCCCAAACATATCTACTTAGTCATGGGCTCATAGTCTTGGAGGTTTATAGCATGGAAACAGGCCCTTTGGCCCAACTTGTCCATGCCGCCCTTTTTTTTTAACCACTAAACTAATCCCAATTTGGCCCATTTCCTCCTATATCCATCTTAACCATGTAACTGTCTAAACGTTTTTTAAAAAGCAAAATTGTATCCGCCTCTACTACTACCTCTGGCAGCTTGTTCCAGACAATCACCACCCTCTGTGTGAAAAAATTGCCCCTCTAGACCCTTTTGTATCTCTCCCATCTCACCTTAAACCTATGCCCTCTAGTTTTAGACTTCCCTACCTTTGGGAAAAGATGCTGACTATCTAGCTGATCTATGCCCCTCATTATTTTATAGACCTCTATAAGATCACCCCTAAGCCTCCTACGCTGCAGGGAAAAAAGTCCCAGTCTATCCAGCCTCTCCTTATAATTCAAACCATCAAGTCCCACTCATTCTGCAGTATGTGTGATTGCATGGCTAGTTCAACAGTATTCTTAGAGATTGCGAAGCAACAATTTAATTATATTTATTTTTGCACCGTAAAGATCTAAGTTTCTAGAATGTACAGAGAATAAGCGTGAGACTGCTGAAAAATAAAATGGCAAATAAAATGCATGCTCATTTAACATGCTCACTGCACATTGAGACTAAATTGATGCCCAAGAGGTTAAAAACCACGCTTGCTAGGAATTAAGGCAGGCATGAATCATTTTCATTTTAAAAGTTGAATGGAGCTTCACTAATAGATTTCACTATTAATAATGACCTCATAGTAGGGCCTCACGGCAATTTCATTTTCAAAGCTTTACAGCCTTTGTTTTTCCTTTCATAATTCAGATCGTTTCAAGAAACGTCCAGGCTTTTACGCTATTTAATTATGTGGTGACTTTTAAGAATTGTTGGAAGGTTTGAATTAATTAATAACACACTTAAACCCTTCTGAGAACCAGCGCCCTTCTCTTAATGCTTCTTACATTTTGTGCTTCTTGTTTCAAACCTCTGTATGGCAACAACACCTCTCAGTACTTGCTGTGTTGGAAAGGTAGTATGTCAGCGAGGTACAGCCTCGTGCACACACCAGCTGATAGCCTAGTCCTATCTTGGCAATGACTTACGGGGAGGAGAGAATATGCAGTGATTGTTGGTTAGCACTGCTGCCTCACAGTGCCAGGGACCCGGGTTCAATTCCGGCTTCGGGTCACCGTCTGTGTGGAGTTTCTCCCCGTGTCTGCGTGGGTTTCCTCCATGTGCTCCAGTTTCCCCCCACACACCAAAGATATGTGGCTTAGGTGGATTGGCCATGCTAAATTACCCCATTACGAGTGGCCTCCTTCTGCACTGTGGGGAGTCTATGATTCTATGATTAACTTTCATGAGTAAGGTTTATTTGGGGCAGGCTCAAGTACATTTCTTACATTCTTCAGTTAGAGGCAACAAAATCACTTCTGAACCTGATATTGCTGTGACTATCTGATATTTTCAAAAGCAATCAACTGTGGCAGGAGTCTCTATTGCGCGAGTCCAAAACTAATTTGGATGTCTTGTTGTTGGATTTCATGGTCTCATTGTGTCATTGTGGATGATGTACAAGATAAGTAAGTCATTCCAGGAAGCCCAATTCTCTTTGCTATCTGAGATTGAATCCAGAGAATTTGCAGTCATAATAGTGATTTGAATCAAACTCCAGGTCAGCGATGAGAAAGATGGCAACAGGAAAGCATGAATTAATGTAAAAAGAAAATTCAAAATAATTTCTTGCAGAAGTTCTAAACCTTATCAGTGCAAAGATGCGGTGAAATTTTAAAAAATGGCACCAGTCTGTCACATGAATATATTTGACTCGTTCGTACAGAGTCTCAACTGTCAAATATCTGTCTGCATCTTGCTACAGTTTCTGTAACAAATTCAGCTGTAGGTTTGAACCAAAAGCAAATGTTATTCTTGGGATTTAATTCAGCTACTTTATTATACCTAGCAACAGGGGAACAGGAGTAGGCCATTCAGCTCCTCAAGCCTGTTCTGCCATTTAATTAGATCATGGATCATCTGTGCCATTAATTCCATTTACTCACATTTAAGTCATGGAACTCAATACACTTACCGAGTATATATCTATCAAATTCAGCATAGACAAATTCAACATTCCTGATTTTATGGGCACAGTAAGAAGTCTCACAACACCAGGCTAAAGTCCAACAGGTTTATTTGGAATCACGAGCTTTCGGAGCGCTGCTCCTTCATCAGGTGAGTGGGTTAAGGTTAGGATGCCCCACCCGCCTGATGAAGGAGCAGCGCTCCGAAAGCTCATGATTCCAAATAAATCTGTTGGACTTTAACCTGGTGTTGTAAGACTTCTAACTTTGCCCACCACAGTCCGACACCGGCATCTCCACTTCATGGTTTTATGGGAGACAATATCAGATCTTCACTCTCCTTTGTATGAAGATGTTCCCCGATTTCCTGAAAAGTCCTAGCTGTCATTTTACAGTTATCACCATTTTTATTCCCGAGGCCTAACATGAGAAAAAAAACCTTTGCTGTTCCGGTCTATCAAATATTTTTTTAAAAATCATTTTGAACACCTAAATTAGATCACCTCCTCATCTTTCTCAACTCAAAGGTCAGAATTTTACATGACGGATTTCTCTGACCTCGCCCCCCGCCGCGGCTGGGATTCTCCGGTTCCACGGTTATCAGCGGAGTTTTGGCCGAGTGCTAAATTTTCCGTTCTTGTTGGCAGTGACGGCGGGGCGAACGAGATGGGAGAACCCAGCTATGAAGTCCGGGTGCACTTCAGACCCAGAAGCATGTAAAATTGAGCGGGAAGACTTCGGGCATGCGTGCCAACGATATCGTGCCCTCGCACCATATTTCAGTCGGCGGGAGGGAGTCGGAAGCATGCCCACCAGCAATAAAGAAGCCAATTTAAATTAATTAATTAAACAGCAATTAACTGTGATTTTATGCGGCCAATCTGCCTTTATGTTTAGTGGGCAAGCTGATGGTCAGATGGCCTTTACGTTTAAGCTACAACCTTGACCCAGGGCGGGTTCAAAGGTCAGGGCTCAAATAAAATTAACAAATGTGTTTGGCGATCGGCGTCTTTGTATGATTGTGCTGCATAGACCCTCACGGCACAGTTTTTCTGCTGATATTTATTTTTTATAGGTCCTCAGCTCCCTCAAATAGCTCCGCAGCTACTGTCCCCCTGAGAGAGCACGTTGGAACCGCCAGCCCGCACATTCCCTTTTCTTGGCACCGCCTTCCCTGGCAGTGTTCAACCTTTCACAGAGCGCGCTTCATGCTGGAACTTCATGCACTTTGTTGGCCTTCAGGACCAGGAACCCAACCGCCATCTCGGATTAGATGGTAAACCCGCTCCTGTTCATTAATTGGTCCTTTCAAAATCTGGGTTGGTATGTCTGACCTTCTGGGGTCAGGACCCAGAAGAGAACCGGCGGCTGGGCTCCCTCCCCAGAACTGAAAATCCTGACTGAATGCCATCTACAAACTTTTATATACAACTCTCTATTGCTTCATTCAAGTTATTAATAAAACTGGTGGAAAGCTCAAATCCCATTAGAGATCCCTGGCAATGCCACCTGTCACATTCTGACAATCCATCTTTCCCTTTATCCCCGTTGTCTGTCACCTCCCTCCCAACCAAATTTCAGTCCACATCCCCAAGTTACCTTTGTTTAAATGCACCCTTATTTTTTTTGAATAATCTCTTTGTATTTATTATTCCCACTGACAGACCATATAGACAACATCTCCAGCTTTTCAGCAACCTCTTCCAGAAATTCAACTATGTTAGTCAGACATGACTGTATGGAAAGTAAAGTATAGAAAGACTGTATAGCATGTTCGCCAGTCAACTCAGCAATATCCATACTGTGGGATCCTAAAGGATGAATAATTTCACTATATAATAACAAGCTGACCTTCTACTGCTATCTTTGTATATTGTATCCAAGCCTGTGCTAACAGCAAGTCTTATGTACGGTTGTTTGTGTCACATTGTAAAAGGGGGGGCTTCGACCCGAGTAAATTGGACTTCACCTCAGACCAGGATTGCAAACGAGGCCAGGACCTTTCAAACTCCAGACCAGCCATCGATACCAGATGGGCAGAAGGTTGTGAGACTTGTTGCTTACATTTCTCTTGTATTGTTTACTCCTTTGCAATAGAATCATAGAATCATTGAATCCCACAGTGCAGAAGGAGGCCATTCGGCCCATCAAGACTGCACCGACCTAAATCCCACCCAGGGGGCGGCATGGTAGCACAGTGGTTAGCACTGCTGCTTCACAGCTCCAGGGTCCCGGGTTCGATTCCCGGCTCGGGTCACTGTCTGTGTGGAGTTTGCACATTCTCCTCGTGTCTGCGTGGGTTTCCTCCGGGTGCTCTGGTTTCCTCCCACAGTCCAAAGATGTGCGAGTTAGGTTGATTGGCCAGGTTAAAAATTGCCCCTTAGAATCCTAAAATGCGTAGGTTAGAGGGATTAGCGGGTAAATATGTGGGGGTAGGGCTGGGTGGGATTGTGGTCGGTGCAGACTCGATGGGCCGAATGGCCTCCTTCTGCACTGTAGGATTTCTATGAGGCCCTATTCCTGTAACCCACATATTTACCCTGCTAATCCTCCCGACTAGGATCAATTTAATATGGCCAATCAACCTAACACACACACCTTTGGAATATATAATATTTGGAGATTGTAATTCTAGCTGTCTCTTGTTTGACATTCTCCCAGATCATTAAAAGAACAAAACAGAACAATGACCTCGCCTTCGTGAATTCAAGTTAACTCTCTTTGATCAGTCCAGACTTTGTTCAAATGCTCAGCCACTCTATCACTGATAATCGACTCCAGTAACGTCCCTGTAACTAATGCTAAATTGTCACGCAGGCACCGTAAAGTTACAGGTGTCAAATGAAGTTACTGATCACAGTCACATGACTCTGAACAGCAAGGTGTAACCTCATCGACTTGAAGCAGATTATTTACTTTGAGAAATAGATCAGAAATCACAAGTGAAAAACTCGGCCCAGAATTGGAAAATACAACATTCTGGCATTGAGCAGGGTGCTTACTAATCCTTCGAAAGTTTCTGAATTGAAAACTTTATTTTCACAGAATCACGTTCGTCGCAATAGGCAAATTTATGGAGAATTGGTAACTGAGCAGTATTAAATGGGACTATTTAACACCGATAGTCTCAGGATTACAGATGTCAGCCGGAATTCTCCGACTGTTCACACCAGCAGGGTTGGGCATGGGGTGATGCCAATGGGAATTCCCATTGGGAATGCTGGGATGCTGGAGAACCTCGCCCGTCGTCCTACTGCCAAAATGGCGTTTGTGCCACTTCCACTTACTTTTCATCAGGGCTTCCCTGGTGAGGTCTGTAGTACGAGCTTTACGAAGCTACAGTGAAAATATACAGAGAACACAGTTCATGATGTCAGTCGGTGTCTAACGCTGATTTAATGTTAGCGCTGCCATTTTGCACATCTCAGCTTATTTAACGCTGGGCGGTATTTTCCACCCCACCTGCGGCGTGTTTTCCAGCAGTGGAGATGGCTCGCTATTGGCCACTGGTGGGGAAATTCCAGAACCGCCGACATCTATGGTGTTCTGCCTGGCTCACCCATCCCACCACTGGGAAACCCGCCACGGGGGAGGAGGCGGTGGGGGGAGTGCTTGGTGGTGAATCTTCGGCAGGACTGGAAGATCCCATTGGCGGGAAGGGCTGGAATTTCCCACCCACAAACTCATAAGCCAGCACAGCTGGTTAAATGTACATTCAGCACCACAAAGGACTCCCCATCCCCTACCCATCCCCAGCTCTATTCAAAGGAACCATCAGCAAACTGCAGGTTAATTGCTGATAGGTGCCAGTGGAAGTTCTGGGTGGTCTGAGAAATTGGTACATGACGTCTTCAGGGACTGGTGTTGCACAGTGGGGAGTTGTGGCTGTAAGGTCTTTCAGGGATGTGATTTTTCTCTTGGAGCTGTAGGAGGTGCAGATCCCCTTTAGACTGCAGCATGAGAAGGAGATGGTGCAGTCGGGGACAACTGCTCGTGGAGAGATGGGGAGAAGGGGGAGAAGGACTTTCAGTGGGGGCCTTATTAATCTAGGGCTGAAGATGGCAACTTTTGTTACCTTCAAAAACAGGAATTATTGGGAGCTGCAATTTGTTATTTCTGAATCAAATACTTGGCAAATTGTCAAATGTCTCCGGTAGAATGCAACATTTGCATATCTAATACAAAAATTACATATAATCATAGAATCCCTGCAGCTCTAATCCCCTTAACCTACACATCTTGAGACACTAAGGACCCAATTTTCCTGTCCTTCCCGCCACGGGAATCGTATCACGTGGGGGCAGCCCATGTAAAGGTCCCTTGACCTCAGGCAGGAATTTCCGGCCTTGGGATGAGGGCAGCTGGAAAATCCCACCCTCATGGGAAATTCCCCATGGCCAATCCACCTAACTAGCACGTCTTTCGGACTGTGGGAGAAAACTGGAGCAACCGGAGGAAACCCACGCAGACACGGGGAGAATGTGCAGACTCCGCACAGGCAGAGACCCAAAGCGGGAATCGAACCCGGGTTCCTGGCGCTGTGAGGCAGCAGTGCTAATCACTGCTGAACTTATATAAAAGTAGAAAATAAATCAAAAATAAAATGCAGCTAAATCATCGTGTTTTTTGACCATTTTTACATTTAAAAAATTCAGGTTTTAATAGTCGACTTTCATAAGATAGTCAAATGGGAAATGTAAAAATGATGAACCATATCCATTTAATGGAAAAACAGCACCTCTCCACTTTGAATAAATAGTTAATAAGAAATTTGCATATAAAACTGAAAGAATGCTGTTTGGCTTTGAGTTTCTTGAACAAATCTTGTAATAAATGGATTTTTTTTACTATAATTCCACCAGTAAAGTCATCTTTAAAACAAATTTTATCTGAAGATGCCTAGAATTAAGACTATTTTTGGGGGGCAATTGATGCTCATGATTAAACAGCTATTAATAGCACCTTCAGAATAATTAATTAACAATAATAGTCTTCACCATTATACCTGTTCCTTGAACCAAGGGTATAATAATCTCTAAGTGTGATGCAGCTATACCATTCAAATAGGCTCATTGAGATCACAATGATATTTCTTGTTAAAATAATTGTTTGAAAATGTGAAATGGAGCCTTTTAACCTACAATGAAAATACGTTCTTACTTTTCATGACTTAATGGGTGGAATTTTCCCATCCCGCCTGCTAGGGAATCATAGCGGGTGGGACACGGACCATGCAAAGTTTCATTGATCTCAAGCGGGAATTTCCGGCTTTGGGGCGAGTGCAGCCGGAAAGTCCCGCCCTTAATGTTTTTTGTAAAAGATTGGGAGCCACAAATGGAGCTACATGTGGCATTGGAGTTGCAACTTACCGGCCCCTGGGGTCCTCTGGGACCATTTTTCTTGTCACCACATAAGCCAGCAACATTCTCGATGCATCTGTGATTCATGAAGGAAAGAACTCTCCCACTTCTTGCAACCAGACCTACAGCCTCAGAACAGGGCAACGATAGCACTGCCAGTGGTTGTGAAGATGACTGTGGCCCAGGCCGGAATAGGTGGCACATCTAATCTTATAGTATTTAATCTTGTTAAAACTATGTAAGGCATTAGTTAGACCACACCTGGAATACTCTGAAGAGTTTTAGTCCCTTTATTTAAAGAGAGATATATTAGCATTCGAGGAGTCCAGAGAAGCTTCACTTTAGATCCCGGATATGGAGGGATTTTCTTATGAGGAGAGGTTGAGTAGGTTGGGCCTGTACTTATTGGAGTTTAGAAGAATGAAAGGTTACCTTATTGAGACATATAGGATTCTCAGGGGGCTTGACAAGGTAGATGCTGAGCGAATGTGTCTTCTTGTGGGAGAGTCTAAGGCCAGAGGGCACAATCTCAGAGTAAGAGGTTGCCCATTTAACACAGAGATGAGGAAATGTTTCTTCACTCAGAGGGTAGCGAATCTGTGGACTTACTTATCACAGAGGGCTGTAGATTCTGGGTCATTAATTATGTTCAAGGCTGAGATAGACAGATTTTTAATCAGTAAGGGAATCAAGGACTATGGGGATAAAGCAGGAAAATGGAGTTGAGGATTATCACATCAGATCAGTCATGACCTTTTTGAATGGTGGAGCAGACTTGATGGGCCAAATGGCCTAACTTCTGTTCCTACGTCTTATGGTTTAATCCCAGTTTTCTGCCCATTGTTGTATCAGAGAGCTAATGGAAGCTTTTTCCTTCCAGGAAAGGGGATATTATGATGTTCTCTCTGACTCAGGTGAAGGGGTCATGTAGTTTTGTCGAGACAACAGGCTTCCCCACGGTACAGGATGCCATTGACTCTCACACATGTGGTTTTTGTGACACTGGGTATCAACGGTGAGATGCGCCGTAACTGTCAAAATTTCCATTCACTGCGTATGTGGTTGGCAGCGGCCTGAGATTTTCCTGGCAAAAAGCTAACTCACCATGATTTTGATCAAGTTTCCAATGCAGCACTCAGTGTCTCCTGCCTTTACTGCAATGGAGGCTGAGACATCAGTCCATAGATGTTGCATCATGGTCAGGTTTTCAGGTAGTGGGCCACACTCCTTTGCTGGGACCGATGAGGTTCATGCTCAGTTCCTGGCCTCAAACTCCTCATTCATGTCCTCTGCAGCAGAACTTGTGTGTGACCTTGTGGCATACTTTGTATGGTTTGCTTCAATTAAAAGACTTCACTTTCAGATATGTTTTGCCTATGCAACTAACTATGCTAAGCTTCAAAGCTAACTTGGCCACATTTTAAACTCAGCAGGGCATTCTGGGATGAGCTCAGAAAGTTGACTGCATTCGTTTTGAAGGAGGAAAAATATACAGATGGGTACATAAGATGGTTGCCTGTCACACAAACAGTCACCTGGGAGAGACATTAAACGGTCACTGACTTTCAGTACAGACAGCCACCTGAGATTAAAACATAAAGGACAGACAGCTATCCAAAGTTAAACATGCAGGAATCGAATCCTATAGGAAGCCAGCCAGGGCTTAAAGATAAGGACAATAGGGATAGATAATGAGATTAACTACAGGTGGGATCAGGAATACATAACTGCAGGAAAACCAATTACTGTAAATTACTATATGAATAGTCCGAAACTAAAAACCATTGATAGCCACTGACGTAGGAAATGTATCCATTCCTCAGACAATGCAATATTAACATGCTTATGCCTGTATCTGTCTGTATTTGTCTATAACGATGTGTTTAACGATCGATCACCTACTTGATTATGATGATGTGATAATGGCTAGATGTCCAGTCCATCTATTGTGTGAAGGGTATAAAGATGGACCGCTCCTATTGTCTCATTGAGAGAAGGTAGCTGTCTAGAAGCACTGCGGAATGCCAATGCCTTTTCTCCATGAAGCTTCGTTAAAATAAAACTGTATTCTTGAAACTTTCAAGCCTAACGTAGTGGTACTTTTCCCACAACAATTGGCGTAATCGGCAGGATCCTATTACTGGTGAGATCGATTGGCCATGATCGGAGCTGGGGTAGAGATCATTGAATCTGTGAGAGTCAGACAAGGTCAAGAATACAGTTTGCAAGGGGCATTTGTAGTAATAAGTATTGTTGTATATGATATAGTGATAAGTACTAACTGCTGATAGTGATAAGTAACTGTTGCTTGTGCTGACCGACAAGAGGACAAGGTAGTGCCTGTCTCAAAACCCTGCCTTAGACCGGTTGTTAAGAGGAGGAACCTCCCACGCGAAGGTCAGGAGATTGAAGTGTGGAAAGAGACACCAAGGGCACTTAGGATTGTGAAGCACAAGTGGCAGAGGTCGGTTAACATCAAACTCTGTAGTAGCAAACAAACACAGAATTGCTATCTGATTGCATGAAAGTTTGAAAAGTTGGGAACTGTACTGTCAATGTTGTGAAGAGTAGGGTGGAAAAGGAGCTTGATCAACTCTGACCTAAACCGGACTCCGGTGGAGAAGCACATTGCCGAGGTGGTAATAGTGGAAGCCGTGAGTATAACTTGAAACCCTGTAATGGTAGTGAAACACGGTGCTAGAGTAGTAATAGTGGCCGGGGGTACTGAAGTCCCTACAGTAGAGAGCACAATTTACTAGGGAGTAATCGTGGCCGGGGTTAGTGAAGTCTGCGAAATGGCAGATAATGAAGTTAAAAGGGGACCTGCAGGATCCCTCATTGAAATTTACATGACAGACAGGAAAGAGTTAATAAAGAGAATGCAAAAGGATGGCTGGGATACATCTCACACCTTAGAGCAGCAGAGAGAGTGGATAGATAAAGAAAAGAGAAACAATACAAAGAAGATAGGAGTAATGTTAACACACTAGTTAGCTGGTCTAATTTAGCAAGTAGTTGCCTCTACTAAGAAGTGGAGAGAAGATAAAGAAAGGATTAGAGAATTAGAATCCCGAGTGAGGGAACTGGAAAAGCAAAACCAGGTTTTAGAAGAAAAGCAGTGGAGAGGGGAAACTGTTCCTCCACCTCCTTACGAATCCACACAGCAGGAACCAACCGCTCCCCCAGAGGAGTGGGAAACGCTAGAACACAACTTAGCACTAGTAACCCGAGGGGGAACAGATGCGCAACCAAAAGCAACTTATAAACCATTCACCCTAGGTGAGAGACAGCAAATAATGGCTTCCCTGGGTAAATTACAACCTAGAAGCGCAAACACTAAATTCTGGGAAGAATTAGACACAATCTGGGTAGGACACCAATTACACCTGAGAGACGTACACCAGCTGGTCAGGGCAGCCTGTCCAGCGGATAAGTGGAGGCAGGTAGCAGGCGGACCCGCCGCTTCTCCAGCACAGGATTATAACGGTGGACACATGCAGTCACCCTAACATCGGAGATAGATGCCCAACAGGCACCCTTCACCCAGTTTAAAGCAGAGATTCAGAGGGTATTAGGGAATGCTCCCACTAACTGGAGCAGAATTACCACAACAAAACAGTTAAAAGGAGAAGGGGCTTCTGAATACGGGGAACGATTGTTCCAGATATATCAAGAATGCTCAGGACAAGGGAACCCAGGTCGAGGGGATCGAGCGTTCATCCAGGCTTTTAAGGATGGACTCTCTAGTGCTCACCAGGTCATCCTAAAAATGGGAGTGATTATGTCCCAAGATTACGATGAGTTGGGAGAGTGGGCTAGTGGCGTACCTGGAGGTGGATAGGAGAGATCTTAGTTTCTGTATTTCAGTGTGTTTGTGTGATCTGGAAGCTTGTCGAATGTAGGTGGTTGTTGTTGTATTAGATTGAGAACAGGAGCTGAAGCCTGTTTGTTCCTATGGAGTGTTTGTTGCAGGCAGTGGGTGCAGTGATTTGCACTTCGATTTAGCCTCAGGGAGGCTGGGGGAAGTGTTAAAACTGTTAAAGATTAAAGTGATAAGATTTCTTGAATTTACTTCTGTTTACAGTTTGGAAGAAAGAAGAATAAAAGGGACTGTCTTAATCAATATTCTGTATTCTCTTTAAATGTTTTACTTACATCCAAGTTTGAATGAAAAAAGATGTGCTGTGGAATGACTGTTGGAAGCTTCCATGTGTGTCGGTGTGTGTTTAAACAAAGTGGTTGCGTGGATGTTTTGTTTGCTTTAATGTTTTAATGTTCTTACCCTAATTGTGATTTTACAACAGTGGGTTTGATAAAGAGTTTAAATAAAATTGGAAAGTAAATTGAAATTTAAGAAAGGATTTAAACCTTGGAAGGAACCATGTGCTCTTCCCTTTGTCTTGAAGTAGAAATTGTAAGAGTTAGTTGAGAAGTTAAGAGAAGAAAATAAGTACTTTTGTGGAAAGGTAGAAAAGCAGGAACAAAAGAATAAGGTAAATATATTGTCTATGAGTCAGTTTAAAATATATCAATTCAGTGAAATACAGTGTTAAGGTCCGCAAGATATCGCGATTTACGAACGTCTGATAGTTTAGTATTCTGTAACCGGTTAAAATTATGTACTGCCATCGGAATTTCATGTGCCATCTATTGTTCAAGGTTTGCCAAATATAAAAACACTGCAAAGCTTAAAATCTAGCCAGTTAAGAATCAAACCAAAACGTTTCTAATCAAATAACTAGTATGTATTGTACCTACTTTGATTTTGATTTGGCACCTGTTATTTTCCTAGAGTGCCGGGGTTTTGATCTGGAGCTTAGTTTAAAAATGGAAACGACTTGAATTAAAGGGGTTTAGATATCACAGTTACGATGTGTAAAGTGGTATGATACAGCTGCCGCTTGATTATTTTTATTATACAGTATAGCATTGCCAAATAGACCCGAGAATAAAATCAAATCCTGAAAAGCCTTAACCAACTTTGTATGATATATTTATATACGATATATTGTGTATTGATAAAGACATAATTATTTTGTGAAGTAGTGTGGTGCAGCGCTTGCACGCAAACAAATGATCAAATTAGAGATAATGTAAGAGTACATCATATAAAGTTCGGAGTTGGATTGCATGTGATTTTAATGGGGAAAGCAATGTCTTTTGATAAGATTACGTACAAATGAATGGATGTCCAGCTGCAGCTAAAAAAGGCCAGTACAAAGTGTTATTTAATTCACACTAAGCTTTCTATGGAAGGGAGATATGTAGTTAAATGTAACTAACAGAACTGCTTTCCTCAACACAGGCAAAGACTGCAAGCAAGAACGATTGGCGTGTGCGGGTGAATAGGTAATATAACTTGTAAAGATTATATGAATTATAGTGTTAGGTTTGATATTTGATCGTTGCGAATATGTATGTAATCGCGTATGTAACTGTACTACTTTGCGTTGTCGCGACTGTAAATTTGACTGGATTGAAGGATAACTTGTTTCACAAAGCTCACATACATTTACACGGGAATCGAAGTGTATGTTACCCGTTAGCACAATCGGTAGAAGCCCTATTTGTAGCCACCCCTGGGTGGACCCCTCATGACTTATATACAGTAGATACATCAGATGCACCCTGTAAGGGACAAGTTGGCAAAAATAAAAGAGGCATACTGGGGAGATGTGTGGGACTTGTAAATCCCACAGATCCTGTGTGCAGAGGGTTCCAACAGGTGGGAGGAAAAGCTTGTTGAGATACTGCAAGCTATCCTCTTTGTTTTACGGGGCAGGGATGGGGATGTGCCTATGCCTTGGTCCCTAAGAATGATTCCTGCGTACAGACGCAGTGTGTCTGTCAACATTGTTGGGTTAATAAGGGACAGTTTACTTGCACTTGTGATGAACAGAAATGTCTGAATATAACCGCGGGAAGACAGCTTATTTGTGGACAATGCAATGGAACTCACGTAAGCTCAGACAAATGGACATACCCATTTGATACTTACCAGGTGGTGGGATCAAACAGGGAGTCAAGTAAACCGAACAATTGGCAATATGAACAAACTCATAATCAAGACACTAAATGTTACCGGGCTAAGAAGGGATATGTGTTCCTTTTCAATGGTACTTACATGACAGAAACACCAAATCTCCCAAACCGTTTTGCAGTAGGAACAATCGGACCACTGACTGTTCCATGCCCTCAGAAGGGGCATATTCGGAGGAGAATAGTAACTCGGGCTATCAGCAAAGAATTCTGCGCTGACTGGGGAGCCCCGGGCACAATGGGATCCTCACTGGGATATGGGTTCCTTGGAGCCTTATCTCTGGGGGGGGGGGGGTGGGGGGGGGGGGGTTGGCAACAGGAGTGATTAGTGCAAAGAATAGGAATCATATTGTTTGTGGACTAACAGTCCTGGGAAACAGCACTTCAAAAGCACTGGAGGCTGTTAACCAAGAAATGGCTGAACTGAGATTATATGCACAACAGACACGATATGCAGTGGACCATCAGTTAGCACAACAAGGGGGAGTGTGTACAATTATAGGCAATAAATGCATAACCCATGTCACAGACGTGTCCTATAACATTACACAGGTCATCAATAGCATCAGAGAACAACTTGATAGCTTCTGACAGGGACCCAAGAAAGGAAGTAACTGGCTGTAATGGCTAGTGGGGGGGTCCTGGGAATCTTACTTATTACATGAATTGGTCATGCTCATTTCAATTGTAATTGTCTGTTGTCTCATTGTTGGATGCCTAAAGGTCTGTTGCAAGGTGATGGTGACAAGAATTGTGCCAGGAGCCAGTGTATACATCGAAGAAGAAACCCCGATGAAGATCCCCGAAGACATCCGAAGAAATGAAGAAGGAAAGAAGAACAAAGAATTATACATATAAAAATTGTATTGTTGGTCTAAGGATTAGTGAAACTCATAATCTAACCAAAAGTGGGGACTGAAGGAGGAAAAATATACAGATGGGTACACATAAGATGGTTGCCTGGCACACAAACAGTCACCTGGGAAAGAGACATTAAACGGACACTGACTTTCAGTACAGACAGCCACCTGAGATTAAAACATAAAGGACAGACAGCTTTCCAAAGTTAAACATGCAGAAATCAAATCCTACAGGAAGCCAGCCAGGGCTTAAAGATAAGGATAATAGAGATAGATAATGAGATTAACTACAGGTGGGATCAGGAATACATAACTGCAGGAAAACCAATTACTGTAAATTACTATATGAATAGGCCGAAACTAAAAACCATTGATAGCCACTGACGTAGGAAATGTATCCATTCCTAAGACAATGCGATGTTAACATGTTCATGTCTGTATCTGTCTGTATTTGTCTATAACGATATGTTTAACGATCGATCACCTACTTGATTACAACGATGTGATAATGGCTAGATGTCCGGTCCATCTATTGTGTGAAGGGTATAAAGATGGACCGCTCCTATTGTCTCATTGAGAGACGGTAGCTGTCTAGAAGCACTGCGGAGTGCCAGTGCCTTTTCTCCACGAAGCTTCGTTAAAATAAAACTGTATTCTTGAAACCTTCAAGCCTGACTTAGTGGTACTTTTCCCACAACATTTTAAAGTAATCCTGCAAGCAAGGCTTTCTCATAAGCCAAAACAGAAGCTTTCACGGCCACAGAGCTGCCAATTGTTTATGAAAGTTAGAGACTGTATGTGCCCAGCAATTTGAATAAAACAGATAAGAATACATATATTGTAGTAATAGTTATTTGTTTAGTTAGTTCGGCCCAGTGTGAGGTTTGAGTTCAAGTCTGTGTCGAGACTTGCTTTTGGTGGTCTCTTTCTCTCTCACTCTTTCCAGTAATCCTTTTTTCACTTATGAAATGTTAATTTTAAGTTTTATTCAACAAAGAAAATCATCTTAAATTCATACCACGTGCTGCCTGCATCTATTCTGAGGAATTAATGGACCCTACAGACCTTAACCTTGGGGGTGCTGGCACCCGAAAGATACTTACCCCTGGCCTGGCTTGTGACTTACCACATGCTGATCCAGCCTTGGTTCTAGCTTCTAAAGTGTCCGTAGTGGCAGTATCTGAGCTGTGTGTCAGATTGTGTAATGGTGCTGCTTTGTCCTGGAGATACCGCAGTTGGAGTAACCTTTTGCTTGCTCCCCCTTCCCTCACCCAAACTCTGCCTTTGCAACTTTTCTGCAATATATTTGGGTGACATACCTGCCCATAGTTGAATAGTTAGCAGAGTGAGCAAGCTGTGAGGTGTAGGCCTGCCGTTTGAAGCTGTAGCATGTGCTTAAGGATGAGGTTTAGTTCAGGATGTGAGATAGGAGGTGGCACGGTGGCACAGTGGGTAGCACTGTTGCCTCACAGTGCCAGGGATCTGGATTCTGCATGTTCTCCCCATGTCTGCATGGGTTTCCTCAAGGTGATCCGTTTTCCTCCCACAGTCCAAAGATGTGTGGGTTAGGTGGATTAACAGGATAAATGTGTGGGATAACGGGGATATGGCAGGGGTAGAATGCTCTGTCGGAGAGTTGGTGCAGGCTCGATGGGCCGAAAGGCCTCCTTCTGCACTGTAGGGATTCTATGATTCTATGATTTGGGTCATGGTTGATGACACTGTTGGTGGGCAGGTGAAGTGGGCAATAATTAATTGAACAATATGTCTCCGACTAGTTGGGCAGTTGTTCAGAAATGGCATATGATGCTGCAGTCCCTGACATTGACCATTCCTGCAAAGTCCGGAAGCCTCCAGTGACAGAGCATCCATGTTTGTTGGCCAAGGCTGCTGGCATTGACTCCAACAGTTACCTGCTCCCACTGTTTTCTCAGTCATTATCTAGAGGGCCACTTGGCCACTGAGGGAAGCTCTCTCTTCATGTGCACCTCCTGCACCAAGTTCTCCAGTTCTGCATCAGAGAACCCTGAACCCAGGCTCCTACCTGTTACACCAATTTACAAAGTTATTCCTGCTCTTTAACTCTGCTCTCACCACTTACAGTCCCTACTGGTGCCGGAGTGTATCGGGGCTTTAAGTAGTGCAGGCTGGCTTTAAGTGGTGAAGAACACCAATTTGGGACCCCACTGAGGTGTGCAGCACTCAACATGTACTCAGTGCTCGGATCCCTGCAACAGCCATTGTAACTAACAGACAGCATGATGTTTGCTGCCGACGTCAATTTGTGGGTTCATCGCACATCATTATTTCCATACCAGATTTCAAAGCCAATTTTGTCCCCAGTGTTTAGTAACCACCATTTATATGGGCAGCAGGGTGACGCAGTGGTTAGTATTGCTGCCTCACACCGCCAGGGACCAGGGTTCAATTGTGGCCTCAGGTCACTGTCTATGTGGGGTTTGCACATTCTCCCCGTGTCCGCGTGGGTTTCCTCGGGTGCTCCGGGTTCCTCCCACAGTCCAGGTTAGGTTGATTGGCCGTGCTAAATTGCCCCTAGTGTCAGGGGAATTAGCAGGGTAAATGTGTGGGGTTATGAGAATAGTGCCTGGGTGGGATTCTGGTCGGTGCAGGCTCGATGGGCTGAATGGCCTCCTTCTGCACTGTAGGGATTCTATGATACACCGACAGTTACTATGGACAGGATTCACTGGCCTTGGCTGTGGCTGGAGCCGTCACGAGCAAGAATGGGATCTTTGGCGTTCCAGTCCAAACTCCACTCCCCCTCAGCAGCACCAAAAAATCCCAGCCCGGAATGAGGACAGAAGATTTTGTCCTTAATTCAGCCGAGATACACAAGACAAAGTGACAGCAGCTATCCACACGTTTGCTGTAGGTTGGAACACATTGGGGGGTAATTGCAAATTGTTCTGCAGACAGGAAGCCTGGGATTTTCCAGCCCCGTTGTGGTGGGACCCATCGCGGTGAATGTGGGGTCCCAGTCAAAAGCCCAGCGACATTCAGCGACCCCAGACAATCCCGGCAATGGGCAGGGCCGGGAAATCCCATCCAAATTCTCCCTCTTTGCTTCTGGCGGCTTGATAGAATATAAACATGGAGCAGTTGGGCCGAATGGCCTGATTTTATGTTTTGCATTCTGTTGTTTTGATGCAGCGACATTCTCATCCAGTATCACAACGAAAGCATTTTGTCTGCGTGGAATATATGACCATCCATTCACCGTACAGCCAGCTAGTAGCTCAGGATTGCTGGTAGCTCCTCTTTGGAACGAAAGATACTGCCATACTCCAGGGGGATGTGAAACTCATCACATCGGGTGATAACATGGTGACCAGAACGATATCTCCCTTCAATGCGGCTGCCATGTTCTGGATCTTTGCAGTCACAATACCATATATAAATATGTCAAAGTAAGGTACAGACATGGTTCAGTGGTAACACCATAGCTTCTGGGTGAGTTTCAGATCTGTTTTTGGGGCACATTTTCAGACCCCCCGCCCCCCATACGGACGCTGGCTGTAAAATTCAGAGTGAGCCTGTTGTTCACTGCAGAAGCCTGTGGGCGGGGCTTAACATGCCCGAAAGCCTGCAGAGGGAGGTAGTGCGCATGTGCAGACCTCTGATGCTGCGCATGCGCATTAACAGTAGCAGGGGTCTGACAGACAAAGAGAGAGCTGTCAGGCCCCTGTTAGTGCAGGCAGCCTCAACTATCTCCCCCCCTCCACAATCGCGGAGGGCCCGCAGCCGTAGATGCAGCCCCCACCGATCCCCCCCCCCGCTACCCAGACCGACCACAGCCCCTCCCCCGACCCATTGCTACAGAGTGGCAGCAGGCCCCCCTCTCCCTCCCTCCCCCTGCCGACCACGGCCCCGCCGCCCTCCCCCCTCTGATCACTGCAGAGTGCCCATGGGCCCCCTCCTCCCATTAACCTCGCTAATCCCTCCCCCATTGACCCTGCCCCATAGCACTGGCCAGTGGGCATTGCCCAGGTGCCAGGGTGGCACTGCCAGTCTGGCACTGCCCAAGGGGCACCCCACTCCTTGCCCTCAGCCTCATCCTTGACCTCACCTCAATGGCCTCCGGTTCCACCGGTGAGGCCAAGTCGACCGCTTCCCGTTCATGGGAGCATGTCCATTCCTCGCCGGCGAGAACCTTTCCTGGTGAGGTCATGAAGGCAGGCAAGCCCTGATGATTGAACGCTGAGCTCACTAATGACATTGAAATGCTTATTTGAATAAATTTCAATAAATTAACCTGTCCCTCGTCCAGTTCTGGTGAGAGGCTGACCGTGCCGGAAATCCTACTGTTGTAAAATGGCGCAGGTCGCGAAATCCGGCGCCAGTTGCACTAATCGCTTTACGCCCCACCTTGTGACTGCGTTGCTCCTGAAAATGGGCCAACACAATGGTAAAATCCCGGTCTCTGAGTTAGAAATTCAGAAGTTCAATCCTTATTGAAGTGCAGAATGATGGCTGACACTATTTAGTGCAGGATTAAGGGGTGCTGCATTATTGGAGGGATAAGCCCACATCTGAGCCGTTCACTGCTCTTGACGATTGAAATGTCACCGCGAGTTCAGGGGAGCTGACTTCCGTTCGAAACCTGAAGCCGCAGAGGCCAGCATGGGGTTCAGGGACTTGTCAGTGTGTATATTTGGGCTGTTTGCCCTTTGCCAACATGGGTCTTTGCACTGATTTGTTTACAGCCTCTCCTGACTGGTGTGGCGCCTGCTCAGGAATGCAGCCCTTTAAGGGGTCAACACACTCCCTCTCTACCAGCACCCCACACACCCTAGCATCCCTGGCACCCTCAGCTCCCTACGTCCTCAACATCTCCCTACGCCCCATGCCCCAGGACCCCCCTGGCTCCACCCCCCCCCCCCCTCTCCCTGGTTCTCTGTCACCCCGTGACCACCCTGACACCACCTGTTCCTCAGTCCTACTGATGGTTGGAATTTAACGGGTGGAAGGGTGGGATGGGGGGGGGGGGGGGGGAGGGGGTGGCAGTAGGGAGCCTGGGAGAGGGGAGGTGGTGTGGGTGATGATGGTTGGTGGAAGCTGGGGTGGGGTGGGGGGGTGCGGTTGGCGTAGGATGTTGATGGTGATGGAGGAGGACAGGCAAGAGCGATGGGTTTGGCGGTAAATGCAAGTTTGTCCATGGGTGTGCTGAGCTGGGAGCAAGAGTTAAAATTAAAGAAACCATTTAAACTGTTTGGAAACACTTACCAGGCTATGAGCTGAAGTCAGATCTTATGGGGCATATCTTCAGCTTGTGACACCAAAGGGGGCATGACTTCACTGGAATTGCCCCCAGGACCTTATACTCACCTCACTGATGGATCCACACTGTGGTTCGGGACAGCCAGTTCCCGCTGCAGTCTACAGGAAAGATCAGAAGGTAGTTTTAAATGTGGTCATTGATACATACCTCCACTTTATCTCATAATGGCAACAGCGTATCATTCTTCACCATGGATGTCAGAACACAAATTCCAGCAACCTCATTCCACAATTAAAATGGAAATTCAGAAATTGTAGCACAATCAGCTCTGCTCCTCTAAAAGTTGCGTGTTATCAGTATCTTGTCAAGCGACTCATTATTGAAATGTATGGAAAGACATGAAGATGGTACACTTACTGCAAATATATGGATTCAACTCACCAAAAACATTAGGACATGCCAATTCCTGTCTGTTAACAGTGTGATAAGTCTAAATTATTACCAAACAACATGTCTGACTCTGAAAATGAACTTTCACATGTATAGACCATCATTCTTTCAGATTTGAATCATTGTTGGAGATTTAAATGAATAAAAAATATTTTTTAAATTCTTTCTAACTCTGTAAATCTCTCTTTCTCTTGGTTCAATCTTTTTCCCTCTATTTCATTTTCTGTACCTAATTTGACATTGAATTCAAAGTCCACGCACGGTGGCACAGTGGTTAGCACTGCTGCCTTACACTTCCAGGGATCTGGGTTCAATTCTTGGTTTGGGTCACTGTCTGTGAGGCGTCTGCACGTTCTCCCTGTGTCTGTGTGGGTTCCCTCCGGGTTCTCCAGTTTCCTCCCACAGTCCAAAAGACGTGCTGGTCGGATGCATTGGCCATGCTAAATTCTCCCTCAGTGTACCTGATCAGGTGCTGGAGTGTAGCAACTCAGGGATTTTCACAGCAACTTCATTACCGTGTTAATGTAAGCCTACTTGTAACAAATAAATAAACCTTCCCAGCTCAGAAGTTACACAGCTTAAACATTGTTCTCCAATCTGATCCACTTACCCTGTTTGCCCAGGTACCGGTAGGGGAGGCTCCCCTTTTTGGATAGTTGGCTGACTCAAACCTCCAGTGAGAAAACCCGCAAAAGGTCAATGGGTAAGTGAGGAATGGCTGAAGCTGTTCTTTAGCAGCTTGTTGCATAGCCTGACCCATTGATATTGTGCATGCTGTTGTTTGCAGCAAAATCTTTGACCAAATATTTTTAGCTCCCAGCCTATTCTGAACTCCTCCCTGTTCCATTGACTTAGAGAGTCAGAGGGTCATAGAACAATACAGCACGGAAATAGGCCCTTCGGCCCAACTGGTCCGTGCCGATCATGGTGCCCTCTCAGCTCGTCCCAATTGCCTGCCTTTGGCTACATCCATGACACAATATGGACTGGAATAAACTAAAGCCGATATCATCAGTGTTTGTCACAAGAATATCGAATGAAAATGTCTACCGGATTCAACTCAATGAAGAGGAAATTGTGAGATCTAATGCCGCTCACTTTGATTGTTATTTTATTTACTTCAAAGGTATGTCTAACAGATAAATCAGAAGCTCACAGAAAATGTGAATTTGCCTTTGTCAGTTGCACACCCGCTGCTGAGTCAGAATCATAGAATCATAGAATCCTGCAGTGCAGAAGGAGGCCATTAGGCCCATCGAGTCTGCACCAGCCACAATCCCACCCAGGCCCTATCCCCATAACCCCATGCATTTACCCTAGCTAGTCTCCCTGACACTAAGGGGCAATTTTAGCATGGACAATCCACCTAACCCGCACATCTTTGGATTGTGGGAGGAAACCGGAGCACCTAGAGGAAACCCACGCAGATACGAGGAGAATGTGCAAATTCCACACAGACAGTGACCCAAGCCGGGATTGTTAAGTGTACAAGCTGTACTCCCGGGTACAAGCAATGTGCTGCAGGCCTATAGGAGTGCTGCAGTGCCAAAGGTGCTGAGGCTTTGCCTGCCTGTTCAGTGAATGTGCAGGGTCCTGTGGCACTCTTCAACGATCATAGATAGAAACCCTACAGTGCAGAAGGAGGCCATTTGGCCCATCGAATCTGCACCGACCACAATCCCACCCAGGCCCTACCCCCACATATTTACCCGCTAATCCCTCTAACCTACGCATCTCAGGACTCTAAGGGGCAATTTTTTTTTTTAACCTGGCCAATCAACCTAACCCGCACATCTTTGGACCGGGGGAGGAAACCGGAGCACCCGGAGGAAACCCACGCAGACACGAGGAGAATGTGCAAACTCCACACAGACAGTGACCCAAGCCGGGAATCGAACCCAGGTCCCTGGAGCTGTGAAGCAGCAGTGCTAACCACTGTGCTACCGTGCAGCAGGAAGTTCTCCTAGTACCCTGCCGGCCATTATTGCCTCAACCAAAAGCAGATAAGCTAACCATTTGCTGTTAGTGGGATCGGCCTGTGTGCGAATTGGCTACGGTGAAATATAATGTGTCACTGTGCCTCAACATATAATTCATTGGTTGAAAATGACTTTGAGGTATCCTGAGGACATGAGAAGGTGCTATAAAAGTACAAATTATCTCATGAACTCCCTCCTTCGCTTAATGGGTTAGTGTTGCCATGCGGCGGCATGGTGGCACAGTGTTTAGCAACGCTGTCCCAAAGTGCCAGGGACCTGGATTCAATTCCGGCCTTGGGTCACTGTCTGCGTGGAGTTTGCACGCTCTCCCCGTGTCTGCGTGGGTTTCCTCCGGATGCTCTTGATTCCTCCCACAATCCAAAGATGTGCAGGTTAAGTTGATTAGCCATGCTAAATTGCTCCTTAGTGTTAGGGGGAGTAGCAAGGTAAATACGTAGGGTTACGGGTATAGGGCCTGGGTGGGATTGTTGTCAGCGCAGGCTTGATGGGCCGAATGGCCTCCTTCTGCACTGTAGGGATTCTATGTTAAGTCATGTGACCCTTTTTACTTAATTTCCATTAGATGTGTGTGACCTTGCCTGTTGCATCCTGACTTTAAAAATTTCTCAAACTGCATGTTTACATTTATTGATTAGTAGGCTTACATTAACACTGCAATGAAGTTACTGTGAAAATCCTCTCGTCGCCACACTCAGGCGCCTGTTCGGGTACACTGAGAGAGAATTTAGCATGGCTAATGTACCCAACCAGCATGTATTTCAGACTGTGGGAGGAAACCGGAGCACCCGGGGGAAACACACGCAGACACGGGAAGAACGTACAGACTCCGCACAGACAGCGACCCAAGCCAGGAATCAAACCTGGGTCCCTGGTGCTGTGAGGCAGCAGTGCTAACCACGGTGCCCACCATGCCGCATGTTGTCACTATGCAACTGGTTCACAGGCATAACAAGGAATGAAACACATCATTTGGAAACATTTGTTTTTTCATACAGTTGGATCCATTAATATTGATCTAAATAGCGAGAATGTCTGAGTTTTATCATTTAAGTTCCCCGTGATCGCTCTGAACCATACATTTCACTACAAGCCATAGAGAAAACTGAAATCTTCGGTAGAGCTTGAATCATCTTTTGTTTATTTATAGGCAGTCTCAAAATCAATACTAATTTTGCTGAAATATATAGATAAATATGTAACAGTTCAAATAAATCACCAATAGGAAATTACAGAAAATATCATTATATTCTTTGGACAGACTATTTCCCCCACTAAGGTGCCCATTACTTTCAGATGCCGGTAATACGATAATGGCTCATCTTAAATCCTTCATTTCCTTGGCAGAAGGAAATTACATTCTAACCGTAGTCAACTCAGAATTGGCATCTTCCATTATATGCCGATATTGGCGACCTTGTCTGAACCTGTGGCTGCAAGTCAGAATCAGACATCTTATGTGAACCAAACAAAGCCACAATGTGTATGAT